>NC_089741.1:1333658-1341158 GCF_040412425.1 Macrobrachium rosenbergii | reverse complement strand
AGGTTTACCGATATTAAAAAAATTAATGATGTGGATTGTTCAGCGCTTGTAATCGTTAGTGTCGACAGTAAGTATAATGAGGTTTTATGATCGTTTCACCCTTAGAACCTAATTTTTATAGTTGCTTAGATCTAGATGAGCAGATTCTAAAATTTTGTCTTGTAAATTTCCTTGAAACCTTGAAAAATCGGCTGTGAAGAAAAAAAGAATAATCCGTGAAAATAATCATCATCACCTAGGGACTGCCCAACCAAGTTTCGTCAGAATCAGAGGAAAATAAGATTTTGCCCTTTTGAATAGACATGTGGCCATGATGAATAGGCCAACTTCTAAAATATATAAGGAAAATTAATTACCAATCCTTAAGGTACCTAGCTACCAAGTTTGGTAAATATAAAAATTTTTGGGAAAAAGGGACCACTAATGATCATAATGTCTCAGATTTAGAGAAAATTTAAAATTGTGTCTTTTAAGTAGAGCCGTAACCTTGAAAAACTGGTAAAGCTTATCAAGATTTTCTCAGAGTTATTGACCCCATGTTACCTACCATCTATGTTTCATCAAAATCAAATATAAGGGGAATGCGAAAAATAATGAAACCTAAAAGAATACTTTGCTCAATAGTCGGATTTAAATACTGATGTTGTTGAGGAGGAGTCTAGGAGAGAGAAACCAAGAAATCAAGTTCTCTGTAGCGGTAAGAGACGTGAGGATGAAAGGGCCGAATGTCCGAGATGCTCAGGTGAACGCATGATGTGGGTGAATGGCGCACTTTGCGCAAGGTAAAGGTCAACGCACTGTTGTCGAGTCTCTGTTTATTTGTATAAAATAACTGATTTTAAGGAAGTTTTGTTTACAAGAGCTTATCCTTGAGTCAGGAGTTGAAAGATATAGGCAGCTATCGTCTTGTTTTTCTGTCAGATCATCTGCAAGTTAGAAAAATTGCTGATTGGTAGAAAAAATACTTTTTCAGTCCGGTGGGCAGTACGACAGTCCATTAGAGAAGATTAATTCTGGCTGCTGTCATTTTTGGTAAAAATTTTATTACAAAGCAAAGAGCGTAATCCTTTCAGCGATATGCGTAGTGGTTCCTATCCTCCTTTAGTAGTAAATTTGTCAATTTCATTCCTAATTGCTCATATGTAGATTTTTGTATACTGCACATATCATTTATTTGTTAGGTTAAAAACTTGATGTTTGCCACATTAATGTTACTTTTTTATTTAGGCTAAACAGTTTTTTTGTAGTGAAAATCATATTTGTATTTATGAAAACGTTGTTTTAATCTTGCAGGAAGAAATTGTATTATTCCTAATTATTTTCATTAGAAAAACCTTATTTTGATTATTAAAAATAAGTCTGTGTTGTAAATCCTGTTGGAAGAAGTTATCCGTGTATGGGTCATAACTGTTTTTTCAATCTTGTGGCAGCGTCATTTAGGATGGGTAAAGCGTATAAAAATTACCCTGAGTGACTTTGACCTTATTTTATTACACTTGCATAAAATATGTGAGAATTAAGAATCATTGGTAATAATGGAATATATATTTTAGTTATTAGTGAACGAACGTGCAATGCTCTGATGGCAGATATAAAATGATAATCGATCAACAGACCGTTATTCACTTGACAGAAGGGTAATCGAATCCTCTAAAGAGGCTTCAAATTGACTGACACTGTCCCTATTGGCCATGTCGAGATATGAAAGTTTGAACTGATTCTTGTTTAAATGATATTTAATGCGAGAGTGAGAGAGAAATAGAGAATCTAGGACTTTTACCAGTATCGTCGATTGCTTGTCCCGTGATGGTCACTTGTTTTGTAACGTTGCTGTTCCAAGTTCTTAAAGTTCTATGCTTATTCTTATTTAATAATGAGTCTAAGAAGTGCGCGCGCGCGTATGCCCTTTACTCTAGTATATTTCTTGTTTAATTGTTGATACTTCACACTTGTTTTGATAAACTTAGTTTGATTTGTCACGTGATTAATAAGTGTGTATGTAATAGCAACAAATGATCTCTCATTACAATCAAAATTATATGATCTGGTCAAAGTAACGAGTAGATTGTAAACGCGCACACAATCACACTTCCGAAACAGCTTTTCTGATTATATGGTTAATGTCCCGTCGGTAATTAGGATAGCTTTTACCGAAATATGTATTTCAGTCGTTCACTCATTATATTACTAATTGGGTGCACTACAAAAATTCAAATTTACTGAAGCCATTTGCGCAAAGTGTTGTAGCCTAACTTGATCACATTGGAGTCATTATGAATAGCTGACAATAGTTTCTGCTACTGTATAAATGATTTTTCCGTTATTTGGAAAATTTTCTGATCTTGGATCCATTATCATAGGTAATCACGGCTATCCTTTATGCGGAGCGTTTATTTAAACTCAGGAGAGATGCGTCAGTTCCTTTGAAGGTTATCCTTGCTGTTCTTACGTCATAATTGGCCATTGATCGTCTGCTGGAACTGGTAACTGGTTTGGTTGTGTCTTTGTTTGCAAAACGCACGTTCTTTTCTTCTTTGTTCTCCTTTCGGGGATGATCTTATTTTGTGAAGCGCAGTTTTTATTTTTTATGTATACTGAAAATTATATTTAGTTGAAGCTAATATATTACTTGTATCGATAATTACTCATGCACACGCGTAGGTCAATATATACACATGTATATATATATATATATATATTGTGTATGTGTGTGCTCACACACACACACACACACACACACACATATATATATATATATAATATATATATATATATATATATATATATATATATATATATATATATATATATATATATATATACTGTATATATATATACATACATACTGTGAAGCAGATTAAGGAAGGAATGCGATGATTTTCACATTTTCTTTTATTCCTACGTTTCGTGACAACATCGTCCTGTCTTCAGGGTATTCTACAAAATAAAATATAATTGTGTTGAAAATGCCAACACAATTTAATGGTAAAATTACAACACACAGCCTTGAATTACAAGCACATTTGACTAAAACTGAGACAAAAATAACAAAAAATTGTAAGTAATTAAAAAAATATTAAAATATCTCGGCAAAATTATAAAGAAAATGCCAACATGCATATAATGAAAAGGAACTGTTATATATTCATAAAACCAGCTGAAAAAGGCTACATTCGACCAACCTTTCATCATCAAAGGTAAAACACACTAAAGTAAATAACATCAAAAGGCACAAAGAATGACAAAAATTTAGGCTAAAAACAACGGGACAGCAGTGGAATGGTTATTCAGAGTTGTAACTCGTAATTTGATTTTTAAGATTTCCAGGGCAGTAGTTCGTTGAGTTCCTTTGTTTGGCCAATGATTTTCGTATCTTCATATCTGATGGGTGTTTTACATCTAATAATGTGATTCCTTTATATTAGAAGTTTAGGGGTTAGATAACTTACACCCAATTCTATAATTAATCCCGAATCTGCCGTACTTTTCGTGTCAAGTGCGGAGATTTGTGCTTAGCGCCAAGTTCTATAACTCATCGGCGCTGACCCTTAGAAGACGCCGGGTAGATCCTATATATTTTCCCAGACTACATCTGGGACAAGGTATTCATAAACGACGCCCGACGTCACCAGAGGGCAGAGCCGATCTTTAAACTTGAAGAGCGAGCCAGTGGTCTTAGGATTCTTAGGAATAAGCTTTATATTTATGGCTCCAAAATGTTTGTGTACGCTCTTAGTAAAGTCCCTTTGAAAATTATCATGTAACCGGTATGGGAAACTGGCATAAAGAGGGAACTTGGGGACCTTAAAACACATAAGTAGTTCAGAAAACTTTTTGTTGAGTAGTTTATTCAAATTTTATAGAAAATCTTTGAAGGAAAACAGTTAATAGAGAAGTACTTGATGAGAAGAGTAATTTCACTGTGGAAGAGAGTCCAGCTAGAAGTAAGAGACAAAGCACGATAGAACAAGGTATAATATATATATATATATATATATATATATATATATATATATATATATATATATATATATATATATGTATATATATATATATATATATATTGTGTTAAGTTTGAAATTGAGAAAACTGAAGCTACAGAGACCAATGAATGTTTTTCTAAAAACTGAAGCATTAAAACAGTCATTTTCCGTAGAAAACAGAATATCTGTGTTCTTTTTCCACTGTAAAATTAATATTATTATGGTAATTATTAGCAAAACCTAGGAACCGGTCTGCAACGAATTCATGTTTGAATAGGATAAAATTGTCGTCTACAAAGCGTGAGTAAAACAGAGGGGGGAAGGTCAGGGGGCATTCGTCCAAAATGTGTACCTCCATGGAGCACATGAAGATGTTCGCAAAGGTACGACCAAGCGGAGACCCCATGGCCATGCCCTCAACTTGTTTAAAAGCTTTCCATTGAAAACAAATGCCGTGTCCAGCATGGCCAGTTCTAAAAGAGCTATGTGGACGACACTTTCATCTTATTCAAACACGAGTTCGATGCAGACCGGCTCCTGGATTTTGCTAGAAATTCCCAAACGGAAGACGAACCAGCAAGACTCCCATTTATGTATGCATGCAGCTTTAATCTCTCTCTCTCTCTCTCTCTCTCTCTCTCTCTCTCTCTCTCTCTCTCTCTCTCTCTCTCTCTCTTGTGTTCATCTGGGAAAGGAAAATATTGTGTTTGTGGGTCAGTAACTTTGTAATATGTAAGTCACAATTACCGTGATGGCCATTATAATGTTTTATAATTTAGATTAATTAACAACAAGGCCTCGACCCAATTGGATTATTCTCTTAGCATCATTATAATCATTATAACCACTAACTGCCTTTTCGTCTGATAAGTTTCCAGTATGTTCCAAATCCACTGCGGTCATAAGATAATGTTCTCATTTGAGAATTTACCAGACACCTTGTAAATGGTAATCATTTGAGTGTGGTCATTGGAGATTTAGGACGTTAAAAGATCCTCCAATGGTTAGTGGTTAACTATTTTGACTTGTGTCTCGAAACTTTTCTCTTCCGACTTTTTATTCATAGCTGCATACGGAAAGTATAAAACATGCGGACTTTTGTTTCATAATCACAAGACGCTGAGATTCCCAGTACAAATATATTTTGTGTGGTTTTTCTGCTATGCTTTATTCCAGTCTTCTTGGACATTCGTTTCTCTGTTGGATAGGTAAGATAAAAGAGGACCATGAGTATAGGATTCCCGCATCCCAAGGACGACCAGAATTACGAGCCAACCAGTCAGAAATCTAGTAATGGAGCAAAATTAGAGTAAAAGCAATACTCTCTCGCTTAATCCAAAATCGTCCGTGGGTGGTATTGGCAAGAGGAAGTGGTTAAAAGCAATGTTTGGTCTTCAGTTAAAGGAAAAAGGTTCTCAATCTTAAGTGAATGGATTGAAAAAATTGGACATAATTTTATTTTTATAACAATGGTCAATATATTCCAGTGGAACTACAGTTTTTAAGAGCTCGCACTGAGACCGCAAGAAAGATACGTAATGAAGAAACCAACATGTGATGATGCCTATAATCAGGGTTCAAATTATAAACTATACGGACACTCTCGTACAGAAAGTCAAACGTGCAGTATTTATTGGTGACTGAAGACAACATTAAAAGCTTGTGTGGTCTAAATGTCTTTTGTGAAAAAAAGAAAAATTATATTAGTGTCTGCATAGGAACATGGACATCTTGTTTGATTGTCTTAACTTCTCCGTTTTTATTGCTAGGATCCAAAAAATCTGCTAAACATAGGGTTGAAGGAAGACACAGTTATACCTATGAATGAGCCAAATAATGATACTTTGTAATGTTCGTTTGTTTGATGAGATTTCGTAAAATTACTCTATCAGTTGAGAGGAAGAAAGAAGAACAAAAATGTGACATGACTCTTGATAAGAGTGTAACTTGGTCGAGTCACACACAGCAGTTAAAATCTTCCATCAGTAAAGTATCAAGTATCGTAAAAGGTGGGAGGGGCGATACAACTCTGGGGTTTGGTGCAGGATCCTGCTCTCTTGTTCAAACAACGTAGCTCTAAAGAATGAAGGAAAATACTTTTCAGAAGGAAAAGACAAGAATTGGCTCCTTCCACAATTCCACCCTGATTTACATCGTATACCTCTTGCTACTCCAAGTTAGTAATGAAAGAAAACTTTCATACTATGTAACATGATCATAGACATTATGTGAGTTGTTGTATATGGGGACGAACTACTATATGTTGCAGCCATTTTCACAGAACTTGCATCTGAACTTGAAGCTTTGGACCTAGGTCAAATAATCTGTCATTTATTCTGATTTAGGAAAGCCTTTAAAATCTCAGTGTGAGTTAGGTGGAGTTTGTCCTTGAAAAGTGTCATGAATAGACTTTTTGTCTTGCGTGCTTTATCATCCAGATTAGTTAATTTTTAGTCTTGTAATTGAGATATAAAGCCACAAATACGCAAGCACACATTTTTGGGTATACTGTAAATATGTATAAATATATATATATAATATTTATATTATATATATATATGTATGTGTGTATATGCTGTATTTATGTCTATATAAAAATATATATATATATATATATATATATATATATATATATATATATATACATACATACATACATACATACATACATACATACATACATACATACATACATACATACACACACACACATTAAGCTACAAAAGTCGTTTCATATCCAATTCACACTACTTCGGGAATGTCACCGAAGGGGAATAATAAGAAATAAATGGTTTGATATACCTAAGTGCCTTGAACACTCGACAGTAACCTCCAACGACTTCCAGTCGACGTTCAAAACCACTGGGCCATCAAGAGAGGAATAAGATAATGCCGAATCTGCGTTACTTATACTCGTCGAGTGCGGCGATTTATACTTAGCGATGGCATCAACCCACCCCTACCATGACAGCCAATTGGTACGTTTGGAACATTTGATTTAGGCTATATGCAGACATTAAGCTACAAATGTCGTATAATATCCAGTTCGCGCTACTTCGAGAATATCACCGAAGGGGACTTATAAGTGATTAATGGATTGGTACCTAAGTGACTCGAGCACTCGACATATGTAGCTTAATGTTTGTATGTAAATCACGATGATGTGATGAAAATTCCTAAAAAGGGCTACATGTTTCGAACATACCAATCAGCTGTCATGGTGTGCGTGGGTTGATGTCGGCGCTAGGCACAAATCCCCGCACTTGACAGGTATAAGCACCGCAGATCGACTTTAACTTATACCTCTCTTGATGGCCAAGTGATTTCGAACGTCGAATGGAAGTCGTTGGAGGGTACTGTCAAGCGTTCGAGTCACTTTGGTACCAATCCGTTTATCACTTATAAATCCCCTTCGGTGATATTCCCTGAAGTAGCGCGAATTGGATATTAAACGACATTTGTAGTTTAATGTTTGCATATAAATCATGGAGATGTGATAAAAATTCATATATATATA
>NC_089741.1:1296158-1328658 GCF_040412425.1 Macrobrachium rosenbergii | reverse complement strand
AAAATGCAAAAAAAATCTTATGCTCCAGTACAGAGCAAACCTAAAAAAAGTAAGTATCTCGTGACTCAACCTTGACCCACTTAGACTCCCTCTTTGGGAGTGGAAGTTGGTCGAGGTTTTTAACCATGGAAACAGAACAACCAATTTCAGCCCTAAAATTGGAAAACTTCCTATTAAAAAGACACTCAGCGACAGAAATGTCGTTCAGACAAATAAAAATAAAGACGTGGCTTATAGAAGCCACAACAAAAAACCAATCTGAAGACTATTTATCCATAAAAAGTATTGATATTGTGACTGTAAAAGTAAAGAAGCATGACACTATGAACAGCATTCAGGGTACTATTGTACCTCCTGAAAATAATGACAAACCGGTTGATAAGAATATGCTGTTGGACTCTCTTAAAATGAGATATCCCAAAGTCCAAGATTGTGAGGTATATATAGTACCAAGTAAACAGAATAATAAAGTATTATGAATTGCAAAAATAAAATTTGAGGGTCAAGATCCACCTCAAAAAATAAAAATAGAGAACTGAGACCTTATGTTCCGAAGCCACTACAATATCAAAATTGTAGTAAATATGGATACGAAGAAAATCTGTCGAAATGAACCTATATGTGCTTATTGTGGATCTGACGAGCATGCCACACAATGGAAATGTAGTGAGCCAAAGTGTGTAAACTGTGGACAAGATCATCATGCAAGGTCCAAAGAATGTATGTACTATATATACAATACAGAATTGAAAATGTTACAAGAAAGGATAGGGACGTCTCTAAAAGAGGCTAAGTTGGAATTAAAAGTGAGAGGAATTCAAGGTCCATCTAAGAAACATACATATTCTTCAATAACAAGAACCAATAATGAAACAAAAATACATACAGATAGAAGTAACGGAGCACAGAAAAGTAAATCGCAAGAAGAAATTAATGCTCAGGGGGAATCAACTAAAATGGTAAAGAATAAAGAAACAGGTACGAATGACATGGATAACATTTTATCAAATTCATTTGAAATATTAATGCAAATAGGAACACAGGAGGTTGCTACTACGGAAGTAACAGAGGAGGGTCATGATGGACTGGAAATTAAAGATGAAAAAAGGCCTTTGGAAAGAACACCACCCAAAACGAAGAAGCCAACAATTATGAGAGAAACATCAGTTAAACCATAGACAAAAGATTTGAAGAAAAAACAAAAACAAAAACAAGCTAAGTATATACCTTTATCTCCTACAATAATAGCTAAACCTATGAAGGCAGATATCCAAAACACTGTAGAAGTGAAAGAGAACCGTACCATAGATAACAATGATTATGTCAAGGGAGAAGAGATTACTCCATCTCCAGTAATCGGTACAAGAACAAATGAAAAAAGAATTATACATGTTAATACATGTGGATGTAATGATTGTTGCATTGAATTATCCAATAATAACCAAAACATAACAAAAGATGGTTCAACAAACATTATGAGAAATTTTATGAAATATATAAAAAAAGAAACCACGGATTTGAGTACCCACGAAAAAGGTTGTATGTGCATCGAGCACTTAGTATATTATAAAGAAAAACAAGTGAATGTCGTGAGTAAATTATTAGAAAAAAACCAAGTTGATAATACAAAAAAAGAAAGTAAAACTCGACCGTTATGACTTAATATTTTCATTAGCTGTTTTATACAATGGAGAGTAAATGATCTACAGACCGGATTACACCTAGGAAAAAGACAAAGATTACTAAAAGAATACGAACCAATGATATCATGTTTACATCATGTCAACAAAACAATATCAACAATAGGTAAATATACCTTAACATCTACAGAGAGGAAGAAGGAAATTTAGGTATTGCTATATATGTACATAAGAAAGTATGTTATGACAAAGTACCTGAAACTTTAAGACCTGCAAATATCGAGTACGAGAATAAGAATAAAAAACGATAATTATGTAATTTATACAACCAACCCAATAAAAATTACGACGTTGATAACGGTAAAGAATTATTTAACAATGACAAAGAACCTACGTTAGTAGTAGGTGATTTTAATGCTCACAACCCAGTATGGGACTGCAATTGTACAAACTCAAATAGAGCAGGAAGTAAAATAGAAGAATTCATAGATTCAAACGACATGTGCTGTATAAATGATAACGAAATCAGCACATATTTAAAAAAAAAAACACGTGGAACTTTTTCTTCAGTAGACTTAACTCTATGTACAACAAGCATAGTAGACACATTGGATTGGAATACAGTTGATGACTTGCACACCAGTGATCATTTCCTAATATTAATTTCAATATCGCAAAATAATCCTGCCAAACATGTCCCTTAATATAACAGTTATAAAGCAGATTGGGAGCGATATGAAGTGCACACAAAGAATATCCCAACATTTGAATATGTAAACGACCATAATGAAACTAATACATTTTCTGTTGATTTAATTAAAAATGCTGCTGATAAAGCAATACCAAAATCAAAACCTCATCCAACAAAACACAGTTCCATGGTAGTCTGATAAGCTAACAGGATTAATAAAAATACAGCACTCAATAAGGGGACGACTAGATAATTTAAATAAAAAATCCAACAAAATTTATAAAGCATTACTGATGTTAGAAGGAACTTTAAAAAATGACTATATTATTGCTAGAAATTGTACATTAAAACCTCTCTACAACAGATTATCTGCAAAATTTAAAAAAGAAGTAATTCAAGGAAGAATCATTTCATGGAAGAAATATGTGTCAGATCTCTTTAAGAATACTCCCATACAAAAAAATATGGGAAAAAATTCAGGAAAATAAATGGTACCGATGTTAAACCACTTAGACATGCCATATTAAAAGATGGGTAAAGAATACTTGATCTGAAAGAAATAAGCAATGTAATAGGAGAAAACTTAGCAAATGTAAGTAGTGATAATAATTTAGATGAACACTTCTGCAAAAAAATAATATAGAATTAATAACAATAAATTTTGAAACAATAGAAGTGTATATTATAATAGAAAATTTATTATGGAAGAGTTGGAATTTGCTCTCTTGAACAGCAATAAATCTGCCCCCCTGGAGGTGACAATATTTGTTTTGAAATGATCTGCCACTTAGCACCTTTGGCAACGTCATTCTTACTACAATTTTATAGTCACTTATGGCTTAGAAATTTATTTCCTAATGAATGGCGTAAACCTTTAATTATTCCTATCCCCAAACCTGGGAAGGATCTCAGTAATGTAAATAATTTCAGGCCAATTTATTTAACAAGTTGCTTATGCAGATAACTAGAGGAAATGGTAAATGCTCGACTAACATGATACATTCGAGAAAATAAAATTTTGACTCCCATTCATTTCGGGTCACAATGTAGCAGATCTACACTGGATTCTCTATCTAACTTAGAAGACCACTTGCGAAGAGGATTTGAACGAAAACAAATTACTATAGCCGTCTTTTTTGACACTGAAAAGACATATGATAATACATGTAGGTATGCAACATTAAAAACGTTACATAAAAACAGCATTCATGGACATTTACCCAGGTTTATCCAAAACCTTTTGACAAATCACACTTTTCAAGTTAGAATTGATGATGTATTGTCAAATACATTTCCACTTGAAAATGGTGTTCCACAAGGAAGCGTCCTTAGTGGCACACTGTTCACTCTAGCAATAAATGATATCAGTAATAATCTACATATTGGAATAAAAAGTAACCTGTATATGGATGATTTTGCAATATATTATTCAGCATCTCGCATGAAACATGTAGAGCGAATCATTAATAAACTATAAGAATAGATGAATGGACCTCATCTGTAGGCTTTAAATTGTCCATACTTAAGACTCAAGCATTCGTGTTTTATAAAAATAAAAAGTGGAAGAAAGGTGAAAAAATAGATTTAAAAATCAGAAATCATTCCATACCAACTGGCCAAACAGCAAAATTTTTGGGATAAGTATTTGATACTCGCCTAAATTGGAAAGCTCACATAACATACATAAAATCAAAATGTAAAAGAGCATTAAATCTAATAAAAAAAACTATCAAACATTACTTGGGGAACCGATTAACATACCCTTACTGTACTGTATAAAGCAACAGTGCTGCCTATCATTGATTATGGAAGCGAAATATATGGCTCAGCATCAGACGCAACGCTGAAAACATTAGACCCAGTTCATAAGGAAGGCCTTAGAATATATTCAGGATCTTCAACCTCATCTTTACAAGTTGAATGTGGTGAACTACCACTGTCTCTCCATAGAGAGTTTGCAACAATGAAGAGTGCCTTGAGAATACAGACAAATGATTCTCCAACCAAAAAATTATTTGAATTAAGAGATGTATTTATAAACAATCACTCACCACCTTTCCCTCTTAGAGCTAGAAGACTGTTTGAGTCGTTGAATATAAATGTGCAGTTGCCTTCAGTAGAAAAATTACCTCCTCCTTGGACTATGAATAAAATTAGAATTTGCACACACTTAAAATATTTATCAAAAAGTTACACATATACCTCAGAGCACCATAGACAACATACAATAAAGCATGTAAGCCGAAAAGGTCCACATTACGCATTATACTGAGACGGATCTAAATCAGAGTACGGAGTCGGATATGCTGCAGTATCCCAAGACAAAATTTATCAGTTCTCTCTACCCGGTAATGCCTCGGTAATTACAGATGAGTTATGCGCAATAGCAGCAGCCATAAAAATAATGGAAGAAACCTCATGTAATAATTTTGTAATTTTTAGTGATTCTAGAAGCGCCATCGAAGCCATTCAGAGTTACAAACCAAAAAATAACATTGCACAACAAATAAAGTTATTACTCCATAATTTATATAATAATGGGAAAATATAGAAATATGTTGGATCCCTGCCCATGTAGGTATTAAGGGAAATGAAGAGGCTGATAAAGCAGCTAAAGAAGCAGTCCACATGACACGATCTAATGTAAATATCCCAGTTAACGATTATATAACACATATAAAAGTAGGCATTAAAAAAATTGCAAAATAAATGGAATGAAGAACCTGAAAATAATGAGTTGAAGCAAATAAAACCTGATGTTGAAAAATGGAGTTCATTATATCAAAGAGAAAGACGTGCAAGTAATTCTAACACGTCTCTGAATAGGTCATACTCGTCTGACACATGGACGCTTGATGAGCAGCCCAGATGAACCAGTTCCCGAATGCTCAGAATTCAGAGTGATAATGACAGTTAAACATGTGTTATGTGAATGCCCAAAATACAATCAACATCGGTTATCAACTTTTGGAAATGGATCGATTGGTGAAGATTTATCAGAGTCTGCAACATTTTCAGTTGGCTCAATTTTAATATTCATGAGGAAATTTAATTTAATTGATAAAGTATAAAAAGTAATTTATGAAAATACAAAATCGTACGGGACAACTAATATATAAAAAATTTATAAAATCCGAATTAAAAAAAATCTTAAGTTATTCAGAATTCTATTAGTACTCAGTTTTATTTATTTTTGTAATTGTACAGATGAAACTGGAGTAAATGTATTTAATGTGTGCATGTGTTCTAGTGTTAAAGCATATGCCTTTTTTGCATATTTTAAAAATGTCATTATTAATTCGTCATTTAGTCCCAGTGCTTAGCAGCCCATGGCTTAGACCTGGGACTCCATTTCATTTTAATCCTTCGGGCCAGCCCTATGAGAGCTGTTAATCTGCTCAGTGGTCTGGTTAAACTATTTTAATAATAATAATAATAATAATAATAGTACACCTCCAACATGGGTGGTAATTTTGCAAGGCATGGCTTTATGTACATATATAATACACACACACACATATATATTATATATATATATATATATATATATATATATATATATATATATATATATATATATATATATATATATATATATAATTGTGTGTGTGTGCAAGTAGAATCATTATATATATATATATATATATATATATATATATATATATATATATATATATATATATATATATATATATATATATATATATATATATATATATATATATATATCTCTCTATTGTACTATAGAGAGAGAGAGAAGAACGAATCATTACTGTAAAGAGCGCATTAATGTGCATTGGGTTTCATTGCTTTCATTCTACCTAGATGAAAAGATATGATAGATGGCTCTGCTGCTTTGAATAATAATACATCAAGTCAGTGGAAAATACAGGAAAGATACCTCAGATTAAGAGCATCTCTCCCTTCCCAGTAGAATTATAATCATCCTCCTGTTTCCGAACATTGGACGATTACCATGATATGAATGTCGCTCTCCCCAGTTTGCATTACAATTTTCCCCATTATCAATAACATATAAGGAGACACTTCTGTCTTAGTTATTCTCTGCCTATGTTGCTTTTTAATAAAATTTTTTGCATTTGATTTTTATTTGCTTGCAGTCTGTGTATGTATATATATATATATATATATATATATATATATATATATATATATTGATTTTTATTTGCTTGCAGCCTGTATATATATATATATATATATATATATATATATATATATATATATATATATATATATGTATCTGATCAGTAAGATAATATTCTTTAATAAGGGTTAGCTCTTCTCAGCAGATAACCTCCCTTCTTCAAGCACTTATACTAAAGGCTCATTGACTGGACATCAAACCTATGTAGCTCTGCAACGCCATTTAACGTCTTTTGCTTCCTTGAAAAAATACTCTTATATTCCTAAAAACCTCTTTCACTCGTTTTGTCTTTCTAGATCACGTCTCCTGTTCTCCTAACACTTCCAAATTGATTACTCTCTTTCGCATAAACAGATACACGCTCACATACATACATACATACAAACATATGTACAGTAAGTGTTAACGGATTTTTTTTAAGATAAGGTAAATAACCTTATCAGGTCACAGAAGATAAGTTACAGCACTCTTTATTGCAACTCTCTCTCTCTCTCTCTCTCTCTCTCTCTCTCTCTCTCTCTCTCTCTCTCTCTCTCTCTCTCTCTATGTATGTATGTATGATGGAAGCAGATAGAATCAAATAACTGAAATTAAAGATGTCAAAATTTCCTTAAAAATTAAAGGCATTTTTTTTTGGTTGATCTTAACCTCTAGTGAGCAGTGTTTTCAAGACATTTTAATCTAGTTTTTCAGATATTTGCTCTCGGTGATGATTTTGTCTCTTAGCGTGATCGTCAAGTGCAAACATTTTCTCATTTGATTTGGCTCATGTTTGTTAGGAAGAGTGACATAGTGTGATAAAGTATGTTTAAAACATCAGTATTTTTGGTGGTGATTTTTTAAATTGCATTAGATGTGATTGGACATAATTCTAAAATGGAAAATAGCAAAAATTATGAAAGTATTCAAGATAGAAATTAATAAAAATAGAAAAGAAAAACGATCAGATTACAACTTATAAATCTGTTCTCCTAATAAACTTTACAAATAAACATTTTCCAAACACACACACACAGTTACGAATAGCAGGTTGTTGTTCGCCCATTTTACAAGCAGGACTCATGCAGTTCGCGCCTTAGCCCTTAAACATTTCATTGAAGGTAAAGCAAAATTTTTATTGGAATTCATACATGATTCAGTGTAGCATTTTTGTTTTACTGAATGATTGAATCATGGTCAGTGAAAAGTGTATACCTTAGGGATACTACAGTGAATTTGAAAAGAAATGGTTCGAGCAAAAAATACATCTTACTTTTATGAATGGATTTTAATTAGCTGATATTTCTCAACTTCTTGATGTATGCAGGCTCTGCAATTCTTGAGAGAGAGTAATTTTGCATAACACTATTCATATTGTAAGCATGACCATAATTATCTTACTGGTACCAATATCATCGAATTATCCTATTATCTTGGCACGAATTCTGATTAGGTTTTGTGCGAACTAGCATTTTACCAATTGAAACCTCGGTGTTTCCTCTTTTACCTGATTGTTGTATCTTCATTATGTTTTATTAATCGTCGTAAGCAGGTATTGCATCCCACTATATATGATGCTTAAGAACTTTATATCTCTTCATTTCGAAATAAAAAAAAACACACACACAAAAAGGTTTGGTACAGAGTGTGGGAGAATGTGAAAACCCCATTGTTTTTCTTTCTGTCGAAAGAATATTTTGTTCGTTATATTCACTGCTATGTGGGCGTTATTTCTAGTGTTGTAATCATTTTGAATATACAGAAACAATAAGCAACATACATACAAACTCATATGGTTTCCAAAATGAAGACTTAATCTATCAGTTTGAAAGACAGATCTTATCTTTTGTATGTTTTTGATAGAGAATTTTTGTGTTTAGAGATACTAGTAACTAGTATTGCAAAGTTTCAATAGATGTCTTACCAACCTTATAAACAACAGTCGTGTACTGCATAACGTATTTCAGTACACTGGACTGCTTTGTATAAAATCAGTAATGGCGGGGGATGTAAATGCACAATTGCATATTTATGTTTGTGGGACTTTACCCCTACGCTTATGAACATTCCTACGCTTATAAACATTCCTAAAAAAGCAAATGTGTATAAGTATTTGCACATTTACTGCTCAAGGGCACTACTGCACTGCAGCTTTGCATGGGACCCTGACACTTCCAAAGTCACTGAACACATATGTAGATATATATGTAATCTTACAAACATATATATATATATATATATATATATATAAGAATTACATAAATATTTATAAATATATGTTTAAAATATATATATATATATATATATACTGGAACATATATATATAATATATATAATGGAACCGTCATTGGCATATATATATATATATATATATATATATATATATATATATATATATATATATATATATATATATATGAAACATATATTTAGAGAAATATATGTGTAATTCTGCAGGACAGAATTAACACCTTTTTGAAGGAATGTCGTCGACTTGTTGCTCTGGCAACATCTTTATTCATGAAACTCCTTTGCAAAAACACAGCGCAGGCTCAGTACTGGTGGACTCAATGTGGTAATCTCGCAGGAACTGTCTAAAGTCACATTCTGTCGGAGTCTGTCTATGAACTAATGATAATTCACAACCACCCACAGACACAACTCGCAACTGGAAAATACTACTGTCACACACACACCTCTCTCTAACTAAAGTACAACTCGTCTTATAATCAACTCCCGAACCTTGACATTGATCTCCCAAAATGAACATGGTCTCTACTCTATCCCATGTCACTACTGAGTCTCCCAAAAACACTCGAAAAAGGTCTAATAACAAAAAGGTTTCATGTTACTGAACCAAACAAAACTACTAATGCAAAAGTAAACACTCACAATGTGAACTAATTCCAAGTGTGTATCTCAGAATAGTCACAGTCAACTCACTACTAAGCACACAACAACTCTACGGAACTCACTCACAAAAAAAATTCTATCCAAACAGAAAAAAAATACTCGAGAATCTTATCCGAACACTAAAAGGTATCATATCTCGTAAAAGACATGAAAGTTCTACTCTGGTTAGCAAATATTTCGCAACACCTGACTAACTCTCAACAAAATAGCAATTGACGTAATGGCAATCGCTCCCATGATCATAACAATTACAATTACTCACAACACAGCTCCCTTAATTTTAAAAAAAGAAACTGGAAAAAAAAATCCAAACACTCAAATACGATCTCCCAACCCGAAAAAAAGATCAGACTTGTTCGGTCCGATATACTAAGTATCTCCCAAAAAAAAATCCTAAACAACACACATATTGCGTCAGATGATGAAACACATCATAACACAATAACACACTAACACACGGGTCAAATCTCGTATGAAATTAGCCCATGTCTCAATTCCTAAAATCATTCGAAAACAAATGACTAAGAACTTCAACATCCAAAATGAACAAGAGACAAAAAAAAAAATAAATATCATATATATATACAAACATCAACCCACTTATCCCTCTAACTATATACAAACGTTCCATTACATCCCAACTTTCTTTAACTTCGAAATATGGGTCAATTTCGTCACTCCAGTGTTTACATCTTTAACTACAAATCTATTCCCTCTTTTGATCTCTACAATCTCAAAAGGTCCGTGGAACTTCGGACTTAATTTATAATTCAGATCATTCCGAACATTCACTTTAACAAACACTCTATCACCCATCGAAAAAGCCACTCCCCTCGATTTCGCGTTACTTTTCTCTACCATTTCACGCGAACTAAGTTCAAGTTCTTTACTGATACGTGCAAATCTTTCTCTCGCTGTATTTATCAATGAAGTGACCGTAACATCACCCTGAACTCGCTCTGGTAACAAATCAAAAGGTCCTTTCAACTTGTATCCATACAAAGCTTCTGCTGGAGATATCTTAATTGTGTCATTCATCATAGTATTGATACTATATCGCACTTCATCCAAAGATCTGTCCCAATGTGTATCGGAACCTCCCACCGTCATGCGTAAAGCTTCGATTACTTTCCGATTCGCCCTCTCACACAACCCATTCGCTTCAGGTCTATACGGGATTATAGATACTTTCTTTATCCCCAACAAATTAGCAAGACCGTCTAAAGTCTTATTAATAAACTCCCTACCATTGTCTGTGATCAGACATTCTGGAACACCATATCGACAAATTATCCCCATAAAAAAAACGGTATAGCAACTTCCTCAGCTGATTTGCATTTCAGTGGGAAAATCTCGACAAAGCGAGTCAACTCATCAACAACTACTAATAAATGTCTATAACCATAAGCGGACTCTGAGAAGTTACCCAGAATATCCATATGCACTCTCTGAAACGGCCTATGTGGTATGGGATATGAACCCAAACGACACGACACTGTCGTCGCTGGCTTATTCGCATTGCAAATAGCGCACTTCTTCACAAAGGCTTCTACTGCGGAAAACATATTTTTCCAAAAGAACTTTGACCTGACGTTTTCATACGTCTTGTCTACACCCAAATGAGGAGAACCAAATTTACAATGTACAATGTCTAGAACTTGTGGTACTAGACTCTCTGGCACGATGATTTGTGTAATCTCACCCATGCTTCGAGTACTTCGCAAGTTATACTTAACTTTTCTCACCAATAAATTATTCTCCAACTCTAGACCAGAAAAAGGCAACTTATACCCTTTCTTCGGTGAAACTCCCTTAAGAAATGCCTTAGCATCTGACAACAATTTATCTTCATCTTGCTTTTGTTCTAGCAAGCCTATGTCCCAAGTGACATTTTCACCCGTAATATAACACACTGCGTTACTCTCACTATCACGAATAACAATCTCTCCCGAGACTGCCGACTCACCATTTCTCCCCGAAGTATGCACTGTAGGAACGTGTATGTCCTCTACATGCGATCTCTCAGAACTACTAATATCAGAGACATTAGACACCAAATATTTACTCTCTTCACCCACACAGGATTCGGTGTGTATTTCCTCATCCTCGACCGGAAAATATCTGCTCAATGCATCTGCAACTACATTATGCTTACCTTCAATGTATTTGAGGTTTGCATCAAAATCTCTCAATGTTAGGAACCAACGTGCTCTCTTGGGCGACAAATTTGGCTTATTAAAAGCTCTAACAACGGTTGATGATCTGTAAAAATCTCAACTTTATTTCCCAACAACAACATCTTAAAATGAACAAGGCTAGAGACGACTGCGAAAGCCTCCTTGTCCACAACTGACATCAGCCTTTCGTTACTACCACGCGTTTTGAACTTTCTGCTATAAAAAGCAATTGGGTGTAATTTCCCCTCAAATTTCTGCATCAAACACGCACCTATGCCTTCCTGACTCGCGTCAGTCACTAAGGTGAACGGTTGACTAAAATCTGAAACTTCAAAATTGGTGGGTTCACCAAAGCGTTCTTAAGCTTCTCAAAAGCTAATTGTTGACTATCACCCCAAACAAACTTAACGTCTTCTCGTAACAAATCTGTCAATGGCGACGCTATTGTAGAAAAATTCCGCACAAAACGGCGAAAAAGAAACCCGACATACCTAGGAACGAACGAATCTGTTTCCTGGTTTTGGGAACTGGAAAATTCACAATGGCTTTAACTTTCTCATCATTCACTCTAACTCCCTCTTTAGAGATAACATGTCCTAAATAGACAATTTTTCTCTTCAGAAACTCACATTTGGCCAATTTGACCTTTAACCCAGCAAACCGTAATCGCTTAAGGACTTCTTTTAACACCTTTAGATGTTCTTCAATTGTATCTGTGCATATGAGAATGTCATCCATGTACACAAACACCGACTTTCCTAACAAGCCATGAAGTACTGTGTTAACCAGTCTAGTAAATGTTATTGGGGACCCTTGTAATCCAAAAGGCATCCTATTAAACTCGTAATGTCCCTTTGGTACCGAAAATGCTGTATATTTACGGCTACTCTCACAAAGGGGAACCTGTAAAAACCCTTGCATCAGATCTATAGATGAATATATATTCTTGCCACCGATCTCAACAAACAAATCAGGCAAACAAGCTACAGGATATCTATCTGGGCATGTTTTTCATTCAATTTACGAAAATCTACACAAACTCTGATACTACCGTCTTTCTTAGGAACTGCAAGCAAAGGAAAATTAAACGGAGAATTGGACGGTCTGATAATGCCTTCCGACTCCCACTTCTGAACTTCTTTTTCTACTTCTTCCCTGATCTTAAAAGGAATTCGATATGCTGGAATATATATGGGATTTGTACCCTTTTCTAGGCGGATTGAATGTTCTAAAACATCTGTAACTCCTAATTTATCTCCCTTCAAAGCAATGATATCTAGATATTCTTTCAACACTTTCTCTACTTTATCTGAATATTCAGGATAATCAACTTTAGCCAAGTGTTCATGTAGAACCTGACTTCGGAACTGTTGCTCCTCGTTAGGAAACATATTCCCGTCTCCACAAAAACTCACTAATTTATGCTCTTCATTAAACTCTTCAAAATCAATTACATAAGTACCCTTGTGATATTTTTTCACTGAGTCTTGATAGCTAACTAATTCTACTGAAGTCACGCCTGCGACTGAAATTTCATTCACTGACACCGTACTCACAACGTCTTTGAATTTCTCGGTTCCCTCAACAACGCACACACTTGAGAAGGAAACTTTTTCTCTTTCAGCGACACTTTAACCAATGTAGGAACTCGCGGTTGCAATTCAACATCTTCCAACAAAAATCCTTTGAAAGATCTCTCTGCGGAATATCTTCACTCTCTAATGAATGTGTTACACATGTCTCAGACTGTGTCTTAGGTTTCTCACAAGTTTCTTTCCTGTGTATATATGGAACAAAACAACCTGACTCACCTATTGTAATCCCCTGAACTCCCGTAAGAATGTTGATGTTATGTCGCATACAAGAAGGGTGTCCTAGCAAAACCATTTCACCTAAGGCTAATCCTTCTATGACCAAAAATGATTCTACTATTGTCTTTCCACCGATACAAAGCGTAAGAAATGACGAACCTAAAATATTCAGTTTCCTCGCTTGTACATCACACACTGTCTCACTAGAAGGGACTAATTTGCACTCTGGAAACCTCAGTGAAAAAGGTCAGCATTTACTAAGTTAACTGAGCTACCAGAATCAATGAAAATAGAAATTTCATTGCCATTAGAGAATCCACGTACAATCGGCCTAGGTTCTAGTGACTCTACGACCTGATTAGTCATTATCCTGTGTCCGTTTTCGAACTTATCTTGTGAAAATTCTGCTGTTCCTTTGTGTATCTAGAACTTGCATCATGTGGAATTCTCCTGTCATATCTAGAAAAACCTCCCCGTGACTTCCCTGAATAATCTCTATTCTTCGTGGCTGGGCAAAATCTCCATCCATGATCTGAAGATTTGCAAACTGAACAATATCTCACTCTGCAATTTGATTTACTATGGCCTATTTTATCACAATTAAAACAACGTATCGTTGTGACTGATCTCTCTGGAATTTTCTTGATTCTACTCGTGCACATGTCTTCGCTGTTGCATCATTTCCCGAATGCGAGCGACTATCATTATTCTGTGGTTTGGAAACCGCAGCTGACATCTTTGCACCTCCCTGTACAAAACTACTGTCCAGTGTCGGGCATTTTGCTAGATTTTTGTTAATCTGTGCAAACAAAAAGGATTCGTCTGTATCCTGATCAATTCTCTTATCAAAACTATCTACAATTACATCTGGGACTGACGTTAAAAGGCAAGCAAAGTGTAACAATCTTTCAAAATTATCTAAGGAGATATTATTTCCAGTTACCCATGGAGAACCTGTTATAGATTTCTTTAACTCAACTACTGCATCAAATAAATTCGCACTGTATGTGACTAGTGAATCATTGCCCTTCTTTATTTTGAGAAACTCTCGCAAATTCGAACTGCGCATTCACGTTGAACTCCGCCATAAGTAGCTCGTAGAAATTTCTGCAGTTCATTCCAAGTTTTGCACCTTCTGAACCCGAAACTGCGTGCTCGTTTCCCAATATCTCCTTTATCTAAATCCAGAAATGATTTAGCCTCTGTTAAAGCTTCAGCGCCATTCGTAATTTTCTTGGAATTCAGATAATTGTTCACTGACTCAATGAAAGTTTCTATATTTTGGGTTGGCTTTCCATCAACTAACCCTTTAAAATTTGTAATTCCCCACAAATGTTCGTCACTTTATGCACCACAATTGATTGGGATGTGCTTGCTGCATCGTCCGGCATTTTGTGAGTAATCACACGCCCTGAGCGTAACAACATAAAAAAAAGAAACCAACAAGAACACTAGAGAGAAGCACAAGTTACCCCCTCTAAAAGAAGAACAGAAAACGGCGTTCTGCGCAACTTACGAGAATGGGGTACTTACCAATTTTGAAACAGAAAACGAAGTACCTATCTCTCAACTTGCTAACCTGTGACGTCACCTACTCGACAGCGAAGCAAAAAAAAGACACCCAGCGCGTTTCTAGTTGAATCATCACTTTGCGTAATTAACTCACAATCGCCACTATTCACACTTATTTGGGTATTTTGTTAACCCCAAAATTGCTCTAGAGATCATCCAGATCTATTTCACAACTCCCCACTCCCAGTACTCGAATAGAAACGGAAGAAAGAGGAAAGGTTCCCCGTATTTCACACGTAATCACGACCTACTCAGTCATTCAACACTGACCCGTCGCCTTAGCTCTTAGGTGAAGTCGCCTATGCCTTGGGCATCAACGTTACCAATTAGTCTATTAGTAATCTCCCTCTTTCGCCATCATTAAAGACATTAAAATCATGCTGCCACCATTTAAAATCAAAAGACACCCGCTGCCGCCATTTCATTCAGACACCGCTGCCAACCATTAATTTCTGTAACGAGGACAGAATTAACACCTTTTTGAAGGTGTACGTAACGTGCTCCAACGATCTTTATTCATGAAACGGAGGCGTATGAACGTTCGCTCACGACAACACTTACATCTATTTTTCTCCTCTCTCTCTCTCTCTCTCTCTCTCTCTCTCTCTCTCACCGTGTATCACCTCTCTCTCTCTCTCTCTGTGTATCGCCTCTCTCTCTCTCTCTCTGTGTATCGCCTCTCTCTCTCTCTCTCATCGTTTTCCGAAGTTCACCCACCCGAATCTCGCTCATTCTCACCAAATCAATTAAATGGACTATTTAAAGAAACGCAATAGTTTCTACAAAAATAGGTTTATTATTCAAATACCCCAACAAGAAATGAATAAAACAAAGCAAAGATTAAAATGCATAATAAATGAAATATCGAGTTAGATAACTAAACTCTAAACTGCAAAACACTTCTGATTAAAGAAGTCTCACTATGGCTAATAGCCTGAAAATATCCAAACTCACACATACTCCCCAAATCAATAATTAGTCATGTCAAAACCAGTCTACCACATGTTATTCTAAACAGTCCACACTGTCCACCGACATCTGTCCACAGACATCTGTCGGAAGAATCAAACATGATAGAAAACTCCCAAAAATATATGAAATGCAAAACACAATAATGGAAAGTGTAAAATGCATAGCCAAGATATGGCAAACGTAACATGACAAAACAATAATATAAAAGAGGTATGAATATTCATATTAAATCTCCCACACCAGTTCAAAAGTTCATAATGATTAGAAAATCATGGTAAAAAAATCACAAGTTCAATTTCCTCCCATAAAAACAGAGATTTCAAACTCTACATTATCTGCTGATTCAAAGCCTGGATCCTCTCCAAAGCTACGTCTAGACAACTGCAGTTCTATCACGTTAATGAACGATCAAACTCACTTTTAGGGCAGATTTTGGCACAATCTAGATCAAATTAACGCACGTACTCACGAATATACATAACACTTCGGAAGATCACCTGACCGGCAATATTGCTGAGGAATCAAACTATTTGTTGAACACAAAGATTTTACCTCGAGTCTCTCGACCTATTTCCATCTGACTCCATAAATTCTTTCATCACATCTTAAAGCATTGAAGCTATGAAATGCATATATGTGTCCTTTAAAATTGTAGCGGCCATCTTTTCTGAAATATATGTACATATATATATATACATATATATTTATAAATATATGTTAACATACATACATACATACATACATACATACATACATACATACATACATACATACATATATATATATATATATATATATATATATATATATATATATATATATATATATATATATATATATATATATATATCATCACATCACACAGGTGAAAAAATGAAAGACTGGTTGTAGGTCCTGACCGGTTTCAGCTTTATTTCCAAGCCATTCAAGAAGGACTGATACATTTTTTCACCTGTTGTGATGTGATATATATATATATATATATATATATATATATATATATATATATATATATGTAAACATACTTTTATAAATATATATATAATATATATATTAATTAATGTTCTTGAGTGACAGTGACCTATGTTTTGTTTCTTTTTAAAAGGGATACTACTAGTGATGAGACCGTTATGTGAGAATTTTGAAAATGAAGGTAAAAGCTGTAGGTGGCATACATAAACCCATAAAAACTTATGGTTGAACTGATAGAGAGGTATTGTCGAGGGAGCCGGGGATATATTGAAAATTTTTAAGATAGAAGAGAAGCGTGTGGTAGAATATGTACACGGAGGAATAACGGGCTTAATGTAAATACATATCTGGGACAAGGGTGTGTTGTGTCACCTTGTCTGTAATATTTTGTAGATGGAAAGATGCCAGAAGTTAGAGAAAGGACAACGGTTATAGGTGCAAGGTAGTGCCATAAGAAATTTGATCAAGAATAGTGAGGAAAGGTTGAGGTTACAAATGATTTAGAACCGACCTGGGATCATAAGCAAAAGCACCAAAAACTAGTAAAATAGTTTGAAATTGTTTGCAAGGGGATAAAGTTGAGGGTAAACATGAATGAAAATGAAGTTATTTAGGGTAATTAAAAACCAAGAAGAGCCAGTAAAGAATGTGGTGGGAATTGGAATGGTTGATTAGTGGGCGATTAGTACACGTACTTGGGAGAAAGGTAGGGGGGATGGGGGAACAAATGAAGGGATTGTTAAGCACTCTCACTTACGTAGGTAAAGTGTGCATGTTGAATGCGAATGGGAAAAGAAAGTTGAAGCGGCAGAGGTGAACTGTTTGTGCATTACATGTGTCGCGGAAGAAGAATTAAATGAGGCTATAATAAAATAAGGGTGAAATAGCTTAGTGTAGGTGAAAGCAGTGGGTCATAATGCTTTAAGATGGTTTAATCATCTGCAAAGAATGGAGGACAACAGTTTGGTTGGAAGTCTTAAGAGGAGGGCGAGGAAGACCTAGGAATGTTTGGATAAATAAAGTGGGAAAGAAAGCCTTCACAATAACAATGAATAAAGTAGTCGCTGTGTTGCGTGCCCGGTTCTTAACTGCAGCCTTATGAATTGACTACTGTTATTGAAGTTATTTGCACAGTGGGTTCATCCACGATGCAACTGTTAAAGTATGAATGTGGCATTGAAGTTAGTGGTTTTTTTTTTTTTTTTTTTTTTTTTTTGTGAAGCCATCCCCTAATTTGTGATGTACGAAAACATATTTATACTAAAGAATGTGAGGAGAGACTTGTGTGAACTTCAGTATCAGAAGTTTTATTCTGTTTCAGAAATTAGTTTCCAGAACTGGGTGCATTAAATTCCTCATCAATCCAAACACATGTCACCCTTCAGACACCCGTTGGCGTAAGGCAAACATATAGAAACCGTAAATTCGTATTTTGAAATGCAAACTAAAAAAAGGGAGAAATTTTAATGCGGTAACATGGAAGAGAAGGGTGAGTTGTAAGACAATGCTTTTAATTAGGGGCTTTGAGAGTCTACTCTACTTCCTGTATCTGATTCGTAGGGTGGTTTCCCTTCGCTCTCTATTTATGGACAGTTATTTGTTCCACCATCCTATTTTTGTTGCCAGTTTTTCATAGGGTAATAACTGGAGAGTTAGGACCAATTTATAACTCGAAATGAATATAATTATCCTTATTTTATTCTCTCTCTCTCTCTCTCTCTCTCTCTCTCTCTCTCTCTCATAGATGTTACTCTACTTGGTTTTTTCAAATGATGTTTCCTCATTAGCACTTTGTGGTGTGATCACTTTAGTGAAGGCTTGTAGGTCCTGTTCTGTGCAAAGTATCTTATCACCTTGCAGCAGTGTGCATTCCTATAAAAAACCATAACATTTATTTTGAAATAGGCCGCAAATAAAAGGAATAGATGTAGTTTGGACATAGGAGAAAGGCAAAGTGAACCATTGTGGATTTAGGTGAGATTCTACAGTAATTACATCAGAAGAAAGTGTCTTAGTGATAAAAAAATTTATCATTGGTTATTCCTCCCCTTTTCTGTTTTTAAAGAATTAATGTTACCATGATTGTCGTATATTTAAGCCACACCATTTCATATGGTCTGTCAGCACGAGAGATATAGGTATTGGTCAAGTTTGCCCTCAGTGTCTGTTGCATGTAAGAATTTACCTTTATTAAACTTTATACATACAGACATCCTAGCAATAGCATTTCTTCCATGCCAAAATATGATATCTTGACCTTACAGTTTTTGATTCTGCGTTTAGCTCCTTTTGTAGAGCACTGTGAAGGATGTTTTCTTGAAACTACATAATAAGACCCGAATTGGTTGGGTATTTCAACCATGTTAAAATTTGTAACTTTTACCTTCTGTTTGACCTATGATCCGCTTCAGGAACAAAACTGTAACTCGTGGCATAAAATTCGTATTCTTTGGATGTAATTTTAGTTTATTTATTTATTTATTTTGTTGAACTGCTATTGTAGATATAAAAGGTGATTGAGGTAACTGTAAGAATTACAGGGTTGTAACGTTACTGAGTACGACAAAGGGATTGATAGAGGAATATCAGTATCGTATTAGGTAAGCAAGCAGGTGTGCGGATCGTTTGATATGAAAAAAAAAAATATATGAGTAATTTCTAAATAAAGGGAAAAAAGCTATATGTGGCATTAATGGGCCAAGAAAAAGCTAAAGATGGAATCGATTGAGACGAAATGCTTGGTATCTTGAGAATATATGGTATAGAAAGTAAGTTGAAATGTCTATGGAAGCCAAGTTTAGAATGTATGAAGTTACTGTTAGACCAGGTCTCTTATATGGAAGTGAAGTATGAACGCTTAATGCTGAATGCGCAGGAAAAGGAAAAATTTCAAACTGTGGAGATGAAGTTTTTTGTAGTTTTATAATTAATATATATATATATATATATATATATATATATATATATATATATATATATATATATATATATATGTGTGTGTGTGTGTGTGTGTGTGTGTGTGTGGGATAGTAAAAGTTTAAATGCAGAGATAAGTAAGAAAAATAGTAAAATGGTTCAGCATTAGTGAAAAGATGAATCGGAGTGCTTTTAGGTGTTATAACCATGTGGAAAGAATGGTTGACGATATACTGGTGAAAAGATTGTATTTCAGAAGTGTAAAGAGGAGGGAGGAAAGAGGATTAGGTAGAAAAAGTATTAGAAAAATGGATTTAATATCCTAGAAACTTGAGAGTGCAAGAAAGTTAGACGTAGATGGCGTTGTGTTTGTAAGGAGTTCGATGCGCAGACACAGCCAATTATGCATCGTTGATTTGAAAAGTGATTTTGACAGAATTACTGTCTTGAATAAAGTTTTGTAACTTATTTATGATCCTGCAGTATCGATCAAAATATGTATAGCTCCTCCAGGGCATAAAGATAGTAATGATTTAAAATCTTAGTATCTTCTAAGGTTACTTGGAGGTCGAGTAATATGTCCCTTTGATAAGCAATTACTTTCACGATATCGCCAGATTTATGTCACTGGATAGAGAGATCACCTTTTGGGGGATAAGCTGCGATGTGTACCTAACCTAATTGAAGCTCATACATGTAAGCCTGCCTAAAATACTGGAAATACGGGAAATTAAAAAATTTTTTGTGATATATATATAAATTATATATATATATATATATATATATATATATATATATATATATATATATATATATATGTGTGTGTGTGTGTGTGTGTGTGTGTGTGTGTGTATGTATGTATGTATGTATGTATGTACATGTATATATACTGTATATATGTGTGTGTGTTTACATGTATATATATATATATATATATATATATATATATATATATATATATATATATATATATATATATATATATATATATATGTGTGTGTAGTATGTAAAAAGTAAGTCTTTGTTGTCAGGTGGTATGTCTTTGTACTATTTTAATAGTTTTAAATTATATTATTCTGTTTAGATGGCGCAAATTCTGATTGTAAGAGTATATTTCGAGTAGTCGACCAAGTTCTGCTTCACATTTGCAGGCACATTTTGGTAATAGTACATTCATCACTAACATATGATGAGAACGTTTGAGATAAAGCAGGTGGTTATCTCTGAGGGCAGGGTCTGAAATATCAGAACTTATTCCTATTCCAGTCTCCACTTCGTTCTCTGCCTTTCGTCGTCTATCCTTATTCCAGCTTCATTCTCTGTAGATAAGATGGAAGAGTAAATTGGTTCGCCGTTCACTCGCTTGTAGGCGGAGTGTTCCTTGGAATCAAAAGGAGAGTGTTTATTGTCCCTGCTTTTGTCATCAATATCCTCTCGTTTTCCGATTTTCCGCCTTCTTCATTTGCTGGCTCTCATAACTTCATTCTCATTTACAATGTAAAGTATACAAAGAAGAAACTAAGTAATAAAAGCTAGAAGAAATGTTGAAATTGAGGTCCTACCTAAGAAACGGGCAAGGGGCAGAGATCGACGAGGAAAAAAAGTGGAGATAGGGATGGAAAAATATGAATAGGTACACAACCTACTTGGCTAACAGTGGAGAAAATCTTTGGAGAGGTAAATATAGTCCGTGCTGGAAAGGAGGAGGTATCCAAGAACCATAAACCGTAGAAGTTATCCTGAAGGGAGAAGCTGAATCCAGGGACGGACAGTTATTGGCTGCAAATCTGAATGTGCCAAGCAAAATTGCTTCCTTTATGGTGCTGGGAATGGGATTAATGAGCAAGTAAAGGAGAGGAAATGTCTTGGAGGGGAGCGAGTTAAAGTTGAGGAATGAGGTAAGGCATTCGGATACTTGTTTGTGCAGAGGGAAAATCTTGGTTTGATTCGGAGAAATTGAGACGCAATACTTGAAAGAAATTTTCTTTTCCACGTGCCTGGAATTTGCCCTTCCACTAAGGTAATAGGTTTGCATTTCTCCTTTTAATACCTGATGTATTAGAAAAAATATGGATTTTATATTTTTTAAAAATAAATTATGTCATTATTCAACATAATCTCGGTTACTCATTAAAAATGGAAGCATGGTTATATGTCCTCTATTTCACCTAACAATGTTGAATAGTATTTACTTAGGAGCCTCTGTAGTCTTTAATGGCAAAATGGAATATTCTGAAAATATGTAGTTTCATCAAGGTAAGGTATCGCTTAATGATATTTACTTAGTCTCGAGTATGAGTAGAAATTCTGTGTTCAAATAAAAGTGGGTACACATTGCCTTTGGTTCGATGTACAATTTGATTTAGTATGATAAAACGTGAAAATAAACCGCAGATTTTCATGACCGGTCAATACGTCTTTTGTAAACAATTATTTAAAAGTGAAATAGAGTTAAAGATTATTACTGAGACTTCTGACGTAAGCAAGTTTGAGAACTTGTCAACTGAAAGTTATGAGACTTCAGGCAGATCTTGATACCCTCCCAGCTAAGGCCCTTTGGGCAAAGTAAATAATAGAGAACAGTGAAGTGTAGACATTTCATTGTGAGCTGACACACAAGGATGAATGATATTTGATATACTACAATGTATGCAGGGCCAAAATATATATAGAAAAATATTTTCTACAAAACCATAAACTGCTTTAGGGATAATGCAGACAGTGTTTGCGTGTATATTCTAAACATATACAGTACTTGTATTGCATAATGAGATAAATAGCTAATAATTCATGATCCATGTGCTGTTGTGTGTGAGAGAGAGAAGGTTTGAGGTTATTAAGTTAACATTCGTAGGTATGAGTAATGCAGTAAACTTTAAAGTAAAAAAAAAGTAGACAGTACAGTGAAAAAAAAAAATAAATTTGAGTAAAAAAGAAAGCGATTTTGTCCATGCAATTCAAGAAAACTCATAAGAATTAAATTCAGATTATGAAGACAATTTTTCTCAAGCATTTCAGGATCGGTTTACCTAAAAAAAAAAAAAAAAACAGTTATAGAAGGAGTAAGTAAGGAATTCAGATTGTGGAGGCAGTTTTGCCCATGGATTTCAAGAAAACCGACGAAGGAACCATGGTTATAGTAGTACTAAAATAAGAAAGGAAGTTAGATAAGAAGGCAGATTTGCCCGCGGACTTCAAGGACGCTTAGCAGGAACCATGGCTACAGAAGGAATAGATAAGAAAGGGATTCAGATAATGAAGGTGATTTTGCCCAAGAACTTCAAGAGGGAACCCTGCTTATAAAGGAATAAATAAGGAAAGAGGTCAGATCATGAAAGTTTCTTGCTCATGGCCTTCAAGAGCATTTTTAGGAACCGAGGTTATAGAAGCAACAAATAAGGAGGGAAGTCAGATCGTGAAGGCGATTTTGCCCGTGGATTTTAAGAACTTTTAAAATGGGACCCAGGTTATAGAAGAAATAAATAATTAAGGAATTCAGATAATGAAGATTTTTCTCGTGTATTTCAAGAACACTTAACAAGGAACATTTGTTACAAAAGTATTTAATAAAGAAGTTAGATAGTAAAGGCGGTTTTGCCCGTGGATTTCAAGAGCACACCGCAAAGAAGTCTGGTTAAAGTAGCATTATATAAGAAAGGAAGTCAGATAATTGTGGGAGGTTTTGCTAGAATTCCAGAAATATTTAAATAATAATAAGGAACTTGGTTATATACCTGTGTAGTTCCCATATTGCACAATCATTATGTTTGAAGAATAATGAAGAACTAAATTATTGTTATTATTTCAAGAAACAGAAATTATGAAGAATTATTGTAGACATATGCACACAATGCGCATTTCCCTCCATGAACCAAAACATTTCCATGAAGCATTTGAAAATCTTCCTTTTTATTTGACATTACTATGAAATATGTAATATATAATAATTCATGATGCATGTGTTGTAGAGGAAAAAAAAATATGTTAACACTCTTAGGCATAATTAATGCAGTGAATACTAAAGTAAAAATAATAGGGATTAAATCAGTTTTAATAAAAATAATAAATAAAAAACACAAATTTCAATAAAGTGTAGCATTAAAAACAAACAAATAATTAAGTAAATAAGTAAAGGAGAAACATTGAAAAAAAATAAATATAATAAAAATAATCTGAAGTGAATATCTGAAAATACTGACAGGTCAGTCGGTTCAAGTTAGGTGGGCTGCTTATGTCTTTCTTTTAGAAAAGATATTGCGGATTTTAGCAGTGATATTCTTATTCCTGACTTAAATTTCCAAAGGAAGAAGCATTACTGATGTTTTGACTTCTATATATACATGTTTAAACACATTATATGTGTACATACATATAGAAATATACTGTATGTTATGGAAAATAACGAACTTACCTGGAAATGTTGGTAGACGTGGGCAAGTGGCTTCCCCCCTCCCCCCTCTCTCTCTCTCTCTCTCTCTCTCTCTCTCTCTCTCTCTCTCTCTCTCTCTCTCTCTCTCTCTCTCTCGTGAATATTAATTACCCCACCCCACATCTGGTGTATATAAATCAAACCGTGTTCTACAAAAATAGTTTATTCTGTAAATCTAACAGATAACAGGTTAAACATGGTAAATAGGCAAAATCCTGAAAAGAAAAGGAAAAGGGTAAATGAATGCCTTCCCCAAACATTCTATAATTCACCAAAATTATCAGTGGGATTCTTCCCATTTCAACCCCCCAATCTAATTAGTCACCGTTTTAATAATTTGTCTTTTGTCACCAGTTCACTCAAGTGGCTACATCTCATAGTGGCCATGTAGGTGTGTCTACACATGACACACCTGAGCATGCGTGGCGATGCATGAATCTCCATGAGCACTTGAATGAAACATCTGTAGAGAGAAATTAACTCTCATTAGACTTAGTCTGCGACACCCGACAACGCCATAAAATAAATGATAAGAAATGATAACAAAATGACAGGCCACTAAAATGTGAAATTATTATTTGTGTTTAACACTCACCTTCACAGCAACGAATTTGGTCTCAGAGAGTCCTTGTCACTTGGCTCCTCCAAATCGAATGTATGGCTTTTCACAAAAGCTCTCAGCACTTATCCTACAAGCCACTTTTCATTACCGACAAACTTATGAACACCTTCACGACACACCCATGTCCGGATCTTAACTCGACAGAGCTTCTAGAACATTCGAGAAAAAAAGAAAAAGGTAGGCACCTCTGCACACGTGTCGCTGATACAGCTGTATCTTAAGGTGCCTTTCCTTCGGGCACTTCGTGCTGAGCTCCGCAGACCATCAGGTGTTCACCTACAATATGCGCCGAACACTATATTGTCACATAGTGACACATACTTATAGAAACTTATTCACATACACACACGCATATATACATACATGTATGTATGCATACATATGTGTGTGTGTGTTTCGGGGAATGCATATTATTTTGCTTGTAATCTCTTATTGGTTAACAGTGCCGCTAATAGCTCTAGTGTTAGGGGAACGAAGAGAGAGCAATAAATGCCTTGACTTAATTATTCATTTATTTTAGAAAGTTGGGGTCCTTGATGCGTATTCCCTTATGAGAAGTTTTATGTTTTGCTTTCTCAAGGAAGCTTACGAAAATAGATAGCAAGACAGAAATTATTGTTACCATAAAAGGCGTTGTCAAAATTAAAAAAGAAAAGAGAAAAACTGGAGCTCTTTCTGCTAAAGAACATTATCCTTTGCGTAGCAGGATCTGCAACGTCATCGAGGATTACTTCTGCATATGGCTGCCTCTTCATCCGTTTCGTCTTGCTTGCCCTCTTCCTCGGCGCTTCATCAGATGACCTGGCCTCTTTGTGGTTTCATTGGGGACACCGACAGACTTGATCTGGCAATCTTTTCGTTTCTTTTCGTTGCTGAATTCAGCAGGAGCAATTTCTCTCCATTTAAAGGGCCTCTGCTCCAGGTAAAGTTGTTGAGATTCGATTTTCATTTTTTCTCTGTGAAACCATGTCAGCGGTTGCTTTGCTGCTTTTATTAGAACACAGCGTCATGCCGCCGTGCTCCAATATTCGGTATCGCCATGTAGGCCCCGAAAAACAAAAGTTTTTGGAAGATTTTTGTATATATATTCTTGTCAGTTACTCGGTAGCCTGTGCGAGTATAAAAATTATTTGCGAAATTGTTTGGGAAACCGGTATTGTGATCAGCTACGTGACTTACTGGTTGTTGTCCGGGGGTGCTTGAGGAACGCGTCGCTCGTCGTTTGCTTGGTTTCTCTTGTGTTCATTTCTGAATTTCGCTGATTCACAAGTTTTGGGAAACTTGTGTTTTTCCAGATTGGAATCCTTCTCTGTCTGCCTTTTTTTCCCATTGTTGTTGAAGTGTGGCTGTTAATTCAGTCGCGTGTTGTGTGCTTGTCAAGCTGTCTGTCTTTGTGCCCGTCACCAGACATCTCAGAAAAGTTGCCGATAGATTTTACTTAGATTTGATGAAGGGTGGGCAATGACTTCGGGTATCCGAGATGGATTCGAATGTGAATTTAATATTCTGTTGCTTTTGATCTTTCTCTCTCCGTTCACAGATCCCAAAATTATTGATTGGTTTAATGGAACTGGTAATTAGTTGTGTAGATTCCTGGGGCGCAGATTCATTTTTTTGTTTATTGCCGTGTGTATATCTTTATCCATAATTTTTATTTTGTATCTTTGTCCATAAAATGTTGGTTCTTTGCGTGTGTATCTCTCTCTTCATAAAAATTCATCTAGAGGAAATTTAATGGTCAGACAGATAGATGCAAAAATAGACGAATAAAATTATCCAGTGAAATACGGAGTAGTCGTGGTCTAAAGGCCAAAGGAGAATTGGTTAGATTTGTAATTCAGGATCCGGATGCGGAACCAGGAATTTTTTTATGTCAATAGAATTTTGGTGACGAGGAATTTATAAGGCTGGGAAGAGCTGATTAGTTTTAGGATGAATCTGGATCAGGCTTCAAGGCCAGGATTGAAATTTTTTTTTTTCATTCCTGCGAAATATAGCTTTTGTTGTATCATGGAAGTCAGAACTGTAGTTTAAAATAGTAAATTTATTTGTCGTTGCATAGTTAATTGCTCTTTGAGTTCTTTCAAGTTTTTTAGATAATTTTACAAGGTTATAGTGATTCTCGAATTTTCGATATAATGATGCTTATTGATCGTGAATGTTTCATTCATTTGTCATCGGATAAAATTACAGGCGGGTCGGATGGAGTAGTATCAGTTGGCCGTCAAAGTGTGGCCTTTGATACATGTCTGTAAGTAAGGAATAGATTAAAGTGAAGTATAAAAAATTGATTGACACTTTATTGCCGCGTGAGGTAGATAACTCTCTCCCGTCATTCAATGAATTTCTCTCTGAAGCCGTAATGCATTGTTCCTGGATTTTCGTCCCCTGATATAGGATTGAACTGGAATGGAATCTCTCTCTCTCTCTCTCTCTCTCTCTCTCTCTCTCGCTGTATGGGTTGTGGATTTGCTGCAATATCGTCTAATTCCCTTCGTTTTCTAGCGTAGGAGGTCATGCTTGATATATTGGAAAACTTTGAAAAGAATCTCTACTATCACAGGCAAAATCTTCGCATACAGAACGTAGTAGAAATGTAATGAGGTGCATATGGTAAAAAAATGATTGACAGCTGCCAACGAGTCTGATGGGTGAAAGAAGAGTGAGGGCAGTTAGCTAGCTAACCATGGTAGAGAATAGTTTAGAAAGTGAAATATTAGTAAGAGTAATGTCAAGTGTGGTTTATCCACAATTTTATTTAGGTAAGGGTACAATTTTTCTAATATTAACATAATACAATAATAATTTTACATTATAACAACATGGTAAATTGTACATATTGCATATTTTGAATTTTATTTCTTATTAGTGTAATCATATTTAAAACAAAATAAAATAAAAAATTAGTTCTAATTTCCTCATTTTAACCTTGATGTTAATTATCATAATGATTTTGCATGATACCTACATAGTAAATTCTAAATATTACTTTTTTCACAAGGCATTTCTTAATAATATAATGGTTGAGGTTCATCACGATGAATATATGAAGATACTCTTCTCCACCATCTGTGGTCTGTGTTGTTTGGGTGGTTTCTCTCTTCTGCTACGGATTCTTCTGTTAATTCACTGTTGTATTGATCTAGTTTGCTCCATATGTTGGTTGCCAGTCTGTATAATCTCTGATTAATTGGTTCTACTTTGTATTTTTTGTGTATGTGTTCTATATTCAGATCGTCATCTTCTTGATTGTTTCTCACTGCGGACCTTAGTATCTTATTTTGGAATTTTTGTAATGCACTTATATTGGAAGTCGATGCTAAACACGTGGGTATTGGTGGATATTCCATTATTGGTCTGATCAGGCTTTTGTAGAAATGGATTTTGATATTTGTGTTCATATTCCTAAATCGTTTTAGCTTTGTATTTTGTGTTCTTGCTATTCTTAGCCTTTCTCTCACATGTCATGATATTCCTCTTTGTCCGAATTGCATTCCTAGTATTCTTGTGCTTTTAGTAAAATTCATCGGTTGTTGGTCTAAAATTATTTGTGCAGGTTTGTAAGCAGACACTGATACCAGTTGGAATTTAGATTTATTTGTCTTTATCTTCCACTTCTTTTCAAATTGATTTATTCTTTCAATTTGGTTCATTGTTTTTGTGCTACTTGTCTTTTCAAAGTTGGATCCCTTCTTCAGGTGCGTTTTTCTGGGTGTATAATTATTTGAGTTATATCGTCTGCAAAGCAGACATCAGTACAGTACTCTGGTGGTGAAGTCATTTCTGATGTATATAATATGAATAGTGTTGGACTGAGTACAGATCCTTGTGGGACTCCACTTAGTAATGGGAATGGATTCCCTATGTAATTTTGTGACTTGATTGCTGCTGTTCGATCTTTGATGAAGTTGCATAGTATTTTCTCAAAAATGTCTGGAAGGTTGAGATTTAATATTTTGTATTGAAGTCCTTGTATTCATACTTTGTCAAATGCCTTGGTTATATCTCTACATACTAGGTTACATAGGTACCTTCTTCTTTGTGATAGTGCAATACTCTCATATATTGTTGCTATTGCAATCTGGGTCCCTCTTCCTTTTCTAAATCCATATTGATTATTACTGTGTAGCTGATTACCTTCTAGGAACAACACTAATCTGTTGTTAATTATTTTTCAAATATTTTGCCAGGTATTTCTAGTAATGATATTGGTCTATAATTCTCTACCTGACTAGTATCTTTTCCTGGTTTGGGTATCAAAATCATTATTGCATTCTTGAATATAATTGGAAAATATCCCATTGAGAGTGCCCTGTTGTATATTTCTCTTAATTTTTCGAGTGCAATGTCTGGTAAATTTTGAATTATGACCTTGTTAATTCCACTCTTTCCTGGTGCTTTGTGTTTAAAATTTTTTATTATTATTTTGATTTCCCATAACTCTGTTTTCCTTGTTAATGGGCAGTCTTCATTGAGTCTGCTAATATCAGCTGCATAATGCGGATTTGTTCTGTTTCTATGTTGTTCAATGAATTCATTGACTATTGTTTCATGTTGGTTGTCGAAATTTTGGTTATTTCATTTTCGTGTCTGGCAACCTGCTGGTCAAGTGTTTGAGTTCGAAATTTTGGTTATTTCATTTTCGTGTCTGGCAACCTGCCGGTCAAGTGTTTGAGTGTATGTGTCCAATTCATAACGGTAGGTTGGCAGGCCATGGTATGGAAACTTTGAGACTCACTTGGCTGTAATCATTTGAGTGAGAAAAAGAATTCTTCCCTTGATGCAAGAGCAACAGTGTGTCGTAGTGTACAAGAGTATTTCAGGTCATTCGGAACGTGCAGACTCCACCCTGTGTGTGTGTGTGTGTGTGTGTGTATTCTTAAGTGTATGTGCATGTGTCTGCTTTGTCCTACTGTTAATTCTTTTACTCATTCAGGCATGCCCATTCATTACCATGCTGTGTATATACTTAAGTGAATACCTAAGTAAGTGTAATTTCCTTTTAAGACCAGAATGTGATCTTTGTAGTTCGTAAAGATACTGTGTAGCAAAACAATGAATGATATTAGTGCAAAACTGTAATTGTTAGTCTGCAAGGAATGATCAAAAGAGTTTAATGGCCAGTTATACTAACAGTGTGATGAACATACACTGTGCACAGCAATGGCTTCAGAATATATTTTATTGCCTAGCCTAAATGTTCAAAGTCTTGCGGGATGAAAGAGCGAAGCTGGTTGAAGTGGATTCGTTATATTCTGTTATCCTTTTTCTGAAGGGAATTTGAGCAGTTGGTGTTGGCAGAACCCCCTTACTAATGTAGAATTGCTGAAACAGGTACCTGTTGCCGGGTTCTGAATCAGTGGAGGCAAATTTTGATCCTTGATTTTATGTGGTACTCTTTTCATGATAGAATTCTCCTCAAGCGAATGTTTATTTTATATCGGCAAAAGAAAAAGTTTCGTCTTTGCTGTAATGCACCTTACATTTCCATGTAAATAATATTCGAATGAATAGTAAGAGGTATTAAGAAGAGAATCATTCATTTTAGTTTGTAATTTATGCACTTATGAAAGAGAGCGGAGTTGCTTGTTTGAAATTAGTGGGAAGTTTTTTGTTTTTTCACTGAATGAGCAACAAACGTTTATCGAAGAGCAGTTCGGAAATTTCAGTAAGAAATGGACGTTATGCCTTGGTATGCATCGCATTCACATTGGAGAACCGAAAAAAGCTTTTTGTACTTGCTCAGGCCTTTCTCAGGGGTCTCTTCATATTGATGTATACACTTGTTGTGTTTCATTGAGAAATGCATTTCAGTGTTGTATCGATATTCTTATTCCCTATGTGCTCCAGCTTAAACGGAGATAGCCGATATACGAGATAGGGAAACAATTGTAAATTTGCAATTATCTCCCAATTTTTTCATATAATATTTTCAGTAACTTTGGAAAATACTGAATCAGTGGTAAATAATCAACTTTGTGTTAATTTAGTTCAAGTATGATTCCAGCCAACTTTAATGCAAAGCTCTTTTTTTTTATATAAAACCGGAGATGAACAACTCCCACCTGTAAGTTTCGCCACAGAATCAGAAAAGAAGTAGGTTATTGTTTTTAAATATATTAATAATTCATAGTTTCTACGATCAAGTACCATATTAAAGAAAATCGATGTACAGCCTTTCATTTAAGCACATTACTGTCCATGTCAGTACTCAGATCTTATGCCATTAAGAATGATGAGCCCAGAATGTAAAAATCGAAGAATGTTTGAAAATTGGGTAGAAAAATAGTGTCATTCGTTTTTTAAAAAAAATAATGCCCTCTGACATATGACATTGAGAAACGTATTTTACAGATTTTTGGATAAATTAGAAATCAAGCCCAAAACTCACTCTGCCTTCCATATATATAGTATTTGCACGCAGCTGGTAACTTTGTTCCTACAGATTGCTTTAAGGGGGGAGGATGGTCAGTTACTAGAGTTAGGGGCCAGGGTGTTCAGTTGGCCATGCTGAGTTAGTTTGTAGTTGGGAAGGGCAGGGGAGGACAAAGCACATTTTGCAGGAGTGGTGACCCTTCCAACCCCCACCCCCTCACGCTTGCACCTGGTAAGTAGGACGCTGCGGCTTGAGGTTAGGTTAGGTTAGGATATATCCCATAATGCATCGTTAACTGGGAGGGGAAGGCCGATTCCAGTGAGGGCTGTGTGCCCCCTATGCCGACCAGGTAAGCTGTTTTGCTCAGGAATAGATTAGTTAGGGGAGGTTAAGGTTATGCATGGTCCCAGTAACACCAGAGTGCTCATATTTGCAAGGTATTCTCAGGCAGACTTTTGGAGGAAGGACGTTAAAATGCGACTCCAGTGGAGGGGATGTATAACTGATCCGACATTGCTGTAAAACTTATGCCTAAGAATTTTTCTCCCAGTAACTGTAGTGCTTTTGTAAGATTCTTTGTAACCCTTGTAACTGATAGTACTTTAGTTATTGTAATATGATTAGAAGAATACGTAATTTTTTACTAAAAAAGGACAGATATTTAGTGCCTCATCAGTAGAGTACATTCACCGTGTGGAATTTTGATTCCAGATGATTCACCATGATACGCTGTTTTATACTAACTAACGGTAGAGAAGGAAATTTATATAGCGAAGTCATTAGTTGTAAGATTTGGTGATGCATTGATAAATGGCACTTGGTCTGCAGTCTTAGTCAACTGACTGCAGTATCTGTAAATAGCAGTGTCTGAATGCAAGCAAGATGGAAAGTAGAGTAAATCTTGAAATGCCTTTATTGCTCGGTAGCCTTTCCTCCTTTCATTGGGGCTCGGGTATCTTTTCACTTTAGAGTTGGAACTAGACTGGGTATCAACCCTCCGCTTCGAGGCAAATCTTTTGGGATGAGGTTGCTAGCCCCATGTGCATTTCCAACCTGAGTCCGACTTACCGCATTTGACTAAGCACCAGGTATGTTACCAGAGGCGCAACGGGATTTTTAGGAAACGGCCGTAAGTCGTTAGCTTGCTAGAAGTTTTTCATTTTGATTACCCTTGGACCATCATTTTCTTGCAGTGCTGAGAAAAATGCTGTGGCTCCTGTAACTTATTCTTTTGAAATCACAAACTTCGTGGGTTTACATTTTTC
>NC_089741.1:1276158-1293658 GCF_040412425.1 Macrobrachium rosenbergii | reverse complement strand
TATCATTCCGTTATTTATAAAAGCTAGGCAAAGACGAAGGTTCTTCACATGAATAATTGAGTCTCTCTCTCTCTCTCTCTCTCTCTCTCTCTCTCTCTCTCTCTCTCTCTCTCTCTCTCTCTCTCTCTTTGGAGAACGAGAACATAAGCAGAGGATTGAATGGAAGAATAATAATGAAATTGGAAACCCCAGAATACCATATGTACCCAGAATACCTCTTTCTACCCCGAGGAGATTGGACTGAAATATTAAATTGCATGCGTAACTCAAGAGATGACGACCTATTGCAGCAATATCGTGTCACCTGAGGGCTTCATCATTTTGATGTTCCTCAGAGGTGGCCGCCAGAATACCGATTAACCTTTGTTGGAATTTGGAAACGGCAAGGGAGGGTGCGTTTTCAAAGGAATAGCAGTGTTTGGGTATTCAAAATCTCTCTCTCTCTCTCTCTCTCTCTCTCTCTCTCTCATATATGAAACCAAGCCAAGTGGCCTCTCTTAGTAAAGGAGATCGAATCAAGTACTGTACCTAAAAGTCCCAAAGAGGGTTTATTTGAAAATATCTGTCAAATTTTTTATGATTCATTGAGTACAAGTGGATAAGGTAGTATACAGATGTGTGGACACGAAATTTGAACGCTCTTTGAATGTATTTTTGCTTTTTTTTATTTTTAGGATTTTTTTTCAAAGTTCTTTGTAGAAGATAAAACGTCTCGAAGCTCGCTTTTAATGCCTTTAACTTTCATTTTTCTTTGTTGGAAGGGATACATTTAATTTCTTTCAAGTTATGGATGTTAGAATGCTGCCAAGTTAATGTTGGAATTCTTTGCTGCATCGTTAGTCTCAACTTTGACTAATCTTTCATTTATTTGTTGCCATGTTCAAGTGACTGTTGCAGAAAGAGAGAGAGAGAGAGAGAGAGAGAGAGAGAGAGAGAGAGAGAGAGAGAGAGAGAGAGAGAGAGAGAGAGAGAGAGATAGAACGTCCGAGGATGCCTTCATTTAGAGATACATGTCCTTGCGTTACTAACAGTGGTCATTATGCTGATGATTTGTTGTGACAATATTAAAATTACGTAGATTTTTACGTGGCAGTAAATACATTTATAGACACGAAATTTGAAACGCTCTTTGAATGTATGTTTTGCTTTTTTTTATTTTTGGGATTTCCGATAAATTGATGAACCTAAAAATTGGAAGAGATGAGACCTCACTGCTAACAGTACGTATTGAAAGCAAAGTAATATTTGTAAATGGAACTAGAATGGATAGATTTTTATAGACTCACAACAGTCACTGATCGATTCTGGTAATTGGATGTGAAATAGATATTTTGTTTCATGAAACAAAGTAAAATTATTGAGTGGCACAGGTCAATGACACAAAAGCTATATGGAAATAACGCATAAATCCTGATCAAAACATACTTACAAGCACAGTGAAATGTCAACCTTTCTGTGAATTTAAAAATGTCTACAATAGTAAATGGGTTCATCATACACGGAGCTTGTGTATGTGAGCCTGCCAATGTAACAAGAATCCTCGTGCCTACTTGTGTGAACAGTGTAGGGGAGGAGTTAAAGAGTAGTCTCATATCTCTACAGCATAAATACTACTCCTCATTCAGTATGGAATTTCATTGTTGCTACTTCGGTTTTTCTTGATGAGAATTTCAAAGATAGGGCTTCGAAATTCATGTCACCGTATGCCCAAGGGGAAGGTTGAGTGGCAAAATATACCTTTATTAGAGCAGCGTCCCGCCGTCGAAAAAAAAAAAAAAATCGGCGACAAAAATAATCATAAAAATTCTAAATATCTGATTTAGCAAAAAAATAAAAAAAAGTCACTGAACGGATGGCGTACAGATTTTGCAATTTAGCTCTTGTGCACTAGAGTCTGATTTTTATTTGTCCAGTAGTTCAAGCATTAGGCTAAAGTATCTACAGTATTTAAGGATAAAAAAAGATAATTTTTGCAAAATTGGCCAAATCTTGGGTGGTTTTTTTGCTAACACTGATTATTCATAAAGAAATAGCAGTATGAGTGTTCCAGAATTGCTTGAACAAATCCAGAATTTTAATTTGGACAGAAGAATGAGCGATAGACTTTGGAGTTAAGCATTCAGTAAGTATAAAATGTAAGTGGTGAGCTGCAGCCGAAGAGACATGCATTCATCCCAGTCGAGACATTGTACCATTAGTATAGATATAATCTGACTGCATCCAGTTTATGGTGGAGAAGAAGAGAACCCAAGATGGGGCAAGGCTATTGATTAGGTTAATTTTTTTTAATCATTTACGCACAGGAGCACAAATCGCCAAAATCCAGATACGACAAATTTGAGCGCTGTATGCCAGAGTGTTTTATGGTCCATCGATTGCAGTACAAAATTGACCGCCATGGGTATAAATGAGGTGCCAGGTTATTACTTCATGTCCTGGACTGTTGCATCGTCTGCCTCAGTAATTAGTCATAGTGAATATTTAGCTAGATGTCGGTCATAAATCAATCAGATGCTTGTAATTTGTTTTTACATTTGACTTGCTTGTTACAGAATTTTGTTATTTCAGAATGAAGTAGTGCAAAATGTTTCGAATTCGTCTCTCTCTCTCTCTCTCTCTCTCTCTCTCTCTCTCTCTCTCTCTCTCTCTCTCTCTCTCTCTCTCTCTCTCTCATGTTAATTAACACAAGAAAACCATGAATGGAGTGAACACAGAGGCAACATTCCAGTTCTTCTCATGGCAGCATTCTAAAAAGCAACTTACAAAATATGAACCTAAATCATCAGTTCTAGGCAAAGTTACCCAAAACTTCGAAATATGGATTTGTTTGAGCTCCTGGTACTATTTATTTTGCCCTGATCCTCGATTGCTTTTGGAAGTTCTGAGATATCTTACACACAGGTTCGTGGATTTGAAAGTTCATTCTGCCATGATGACAAAAAAAAAAAAAAAACCAAGTATGAAATATCGATCGCCTTATAAACTGAATTTGCAGTGTCAAAGTTAAAAAAGAATAGGAAAAAAATCGAAAACTGTAGTTTTATCAGAAATTGCAGTATTTTGTTCTTTTCCAGCCCAGAGCAAATAGAATGATAAATGGTTATAAGAAGGAGAAAGTGTTAGGCTTCACCTTAAATGAAGCAAGAGTCTCAGCATTTGAAGAAAGGTAATAGGAATTAGAGGAAAAGAAAATTGAGAAAATGAATAAAATTGGCAGAAGGCGGAAAGAATCAGTCACTAAACTGAGCCGTCCAAGGATTTCTAGTTTCCACTGAATTATAGAGTAATCATATTATGCCAAACAAATATAATGGCTTTCCTTCGTGATGCCCCTCTCCTTTTCAGGTTGCCAGTAGTAAATAATCGAAAATTTAGGACAGGAAAAGGTCCGGTAATGAGTATGCACTCCCTTTTGTAAATTATGCCTCGATGCATGAGAATGTTGTTACAGTTTTCTTACCAAGAGCTTGAAATCTGTTGTGAAACATTGGGTTTATGGCTGTTTTCCTTGATACAAGTGCAGCGGGCAATTATGTATATTTCTTCATATTTTGTTGGTACCGTGTTGATTTGAAGTGAGCAGAGAAATTCTAGCTCATGCAGAGAAAAGTTTTGTCATTTTTATTCTAGAGTGTATTACACTCATAGGGAAATTTAATACAAAGCATCGATGAGTAATACAGATTTTAGAATGGTCAGTGTTATTGGATGGTTTGGTAGGAGCGAGAAAATATTTAGGGATACATTCTTCAAGCATTAAAACAAAAATATAGAACAACTTCATAAGATCCCAAACCTCCGCTAAGGTTGAGCAATAGTAGTAAGACAGGTACGTCTAATCTAACCTACCAAGGTCCATTGTCGATATCCCACGCGGCTCTGGTCCTGATTTTTGTCTCGCTATCTTTACTTTCTCCCTAAAAGTTGCATTGATATTTTTCCATAATCGAACAACCTTTTATCAGTAACGAAGCGCACGTTTTGGTAAATCATCGTTAAAATCCGCACATCTTTTTGCGTAATCATGCTAACAAACTCGCAAACCATATAAAAGACATAACTTACTTCCTCCAACTTCTGAAGTAATGAGGCTTCATAAATCTCTTGGGAGAATCTCCTTATGAATAACTCGCAAATAGCAGATGTTACCAAGTGTGCTCTCCCTTGGAAGTGCAGTGACATACCAAGGAAACGAGAAACTGAATTGCCGACGAGTTTTGCCTGCACAGTTAGACGCCTGGCCTCTTCATGGTCATGATGACTGCACTATGCACTTAGGTCTCCTGGTTATAGCGAGAACTGTCTACCCCGAGTTCTCAGCTGGAAAGTTATTTTCGAGTCCAGCAGGATTTTCAAGTTTTTTGAGACTGGTCTTGTACGTGTTATATGAACTTGTTTTCATTTTCAGTTTTTATCATTGTTTAATATTAACTTTGATATACATTTATACAGGAATATTCATTGGTAATATGAATTGTATGGATAGTGTTGAGTGCATTTTTTGAAGACATTTTCGCTTGTAAATTATGTTTATTTCTTACGGTGGGTTTAACGCCAGTTTTGTGAAATATCAGTTAGTCAATCAAGAGTTAATGACGAACTACTTGTTATGGCTTCCTCTGTGTGTATGTGTTTGTATTGTATGTTTGACGGAGAGAGAAAGAGAACGTACAACACTTAACACGCCATTTCAAAGTTGTAACAAGTAGCACCTCATTGTCTCTTTAAGCCTTCTAAGAGAACTAAGGAACAAAAACTTCTTTTTTTCTGAAATTACGCCACGTGATTCATTGTTTAAATTTTAGATATATAAGATATACTCTGGAATTTGACACAAATCAATAGTCAAAAATTTCGTTTTGTAATTATGAAGAATTGAAGGTATGTTGTTATGGAAACTGCCTAAGTGCTTCACTTTCCTTAGAGTAGACGCAACTAATTTTTTAAGGCATTTATTTTTTTTTAAATGGACACCCTTCCCTGTTAGAAAAATGACTAAGCTAAATGTCTGGTCGACACTCTCTGATTGGCTGATTGACGTTATAGACCTGCGCCGTTAGATGATGTCAGGTTTAGAGGAAGTGAAAAAATGTAAGTACTTTTAGGAATGGTGTCGTGAGGGAGAATAATGAAGAAACATCCTGTTGTCTGACCTCCGGTAAGACGAGACAAATGCTTTATTTAACATTTTGTCAGTAGTCAAAAGAGATTTTGAAAGTTTCGGTAAACTCAAATATTTTTGAGTCCTTATTTTCATAAGGGCCTGCTAAAATTGGAGATTTATACATGGTAAGGAATTTTGAAATTGTACAGCCCCATGATTGTTATTTTAAATGTTGGTATCTTGAAAAGGTCTGTTTAAAAATTTCAACAACATTAAAGATCATAATAACCTGTTCCAGTAAGCGGGGTTTATGTATAGGAAAGTTTTTTCTTCAGCATTTTCATGGTTTTTGTTTTGTGTCACAGAATAACCTAAAACTTATTTCCTCATACGGGCATGAACATTAAATTTCCTGCAAAAGTTATAGAAGAACATTTTAGTGATTAAATCTCCACGAAATATCAAAATCAGATTCCCGCAGTAGGAAGTGAGTCAGTCTTTAAAAATCAGCATATGATTACTACAATTGGTTTGCTTAAACCGGCAGTCTCTTTTATAAATATGTAGTTTTAATTGTCTGTGTCTCTTAAGTCCTACATCCCCCATTTCCCCTGTGTTTTAGGCCGTAACATCTCTGTCTTGAGCTCGCATGCCGTCATCATCCTTTGTGAGTTGTTGTTGTTCTTTTTTTTATGGGAAACGCTACCTCGAGTTCATGATTACTCTGAAAAAGATTAATCTAAATTTTGCACATCGTTTCTGAGTCACAGTTTTACTGATCACGTAAAGGAAGTATTTTTAACGTGGCAAATTAGGCAAATTATGTATAGCAGGTGTTCCATGTTTATAGATGTCCCCCTTTCCAGCACTTGTGACCTGCCAGTGTCTCATTATGGAATACACTGTAAATAGGTCGGCTTATTCAAGTGAGTGTTCCTGAAATGGAGTATGTGGAAGTAAAGCAATCGGTTTTTTTCCCACCATGACTGATTTTTTTTATTTTTTGTAATTTCAGAATAAATATAAACCTTACTTTAACTTCATGAAGAGAAAGATTATTATTATTAAAGTAGTTTAACCAGAAATAACAGCTATGTACGAAAACGTTTCCTAACAGGAAGGTCTGATATCCATAACAATTCGGGAAGAAGACTTGGATAGCTCTTATAATATTCATACCCCCATACACTTCTGTTCAGATTCTTACTTTTATTCTGTTTTCACCATCATAAGGCACTATTATTTTGTCCGTATCCTCATGGTTATGGGAAATTGAAATGGAATTGGCCATCCTTATGATTCATATTTTTTTGTATGTATGGTGTACAATGTTTATGTTTGATATAAATCGGTGGTTTCTGACTTTTTCAGGTCGCAATCCAAAATCTGGTTTGAATAGAACAGGGTGACCAATCTTAACGGAGGATTCTCACTTGAATATTTACAGTGCCATGTATTCATTTTTGATTATCCAGAGTAGGATATGATTTTAACTTTTATTAACATGGAAAGGCTATATATCAACCGAGCGATTATTTCCGGATATGCTTGACTACAGTAGTTGCTTTCCTGATTATCTAAGTGCATGGTTAATGCTGGGCGACAGTGGTCCAAGAAAGCAAAGGGTCTTTGTCTCTATTCCAGTCTGGATATAGGGAAATGATAAATACTACTGGTGCACTTGTGGCATTTCAGTCCACATTAATAGAAAAGCTTTTGCCACGAAGAGGTTAAAGAATGAAGGTCTAAGAGGAAATTTTCCCATTGCCATAAAAACACAAAGCAGAACTTTTGAAGTGAAAGTAAAAGTTGACTTGTTCTCTTCACGTATACAATATGAAGGTTCACCACAAGTTGGCGTTTTAAGTGTCCCGTTTGCTAATAACGTCCGTCACAATTTGCTCCAGGGAGCACGACCTTCAACTATGTTGCTGATTATTACATCAGCATAGCTTGGGATGGCATGATCATGATGCAAAGAAATATGTAGGAAGCTATGAACATTGTAAACAATGAGATAAGCAGAAAAGGGTTTACATTTTCAGCAATGCAAGCTAAGGTCAACAGCCGCAACACATGCTGTATGACCACCCATTCCAAAATAAAAATAAAATGTCTAAGTTTCATGTTTCGATAACTGACTGATATTGATACTTCATATATTGCAGTTAAAGTCCACTATATATATATATATATATATATATATATATATATATATATATATATATATATATATATATATATATATATATGTATATGTGTGTGTGTGAGTGTGTGTGTACTTAATACGTGCAAAGTCTAGTGCAATACGGGGTGCTGACATGAAAATGTTACCGAGACTATATGAAGCATTAAATTGATCAAGATTGGAATTAGCTCATTGCCCTCTTGTCAGCAAAAACTTTATCCACGACATAATGCAGATCTCATATTGTGCACTTGATCGTTTAAATCTACACCTGCGAAAGTCTGTACACGGGAACTGGATGCATTCAAGTATAGGAGACATGTCTATCGTACAGTAGTCTCTGAAAGAGATATATAACCTTTTATACCTTGTAATATTCGTAATACTTTAATGATGCCAGTAGTTGAGAGGCAGCCTCACAATCCCAGTCCTTTTAATGTGAGGCTCGAAATTTTTGGCAGGAAATGTAGTTTAATTTTATGTTAATAAAAAGATTGAACGGTTTTAAGAAAAAGGATGTAAGAAGCGTTTCAAGAGCTTACCAACGAACATGTTAAATGTATGCCAGTGTATACTGACGGCTCAGAAAGTAAGTGGGGTGTTAGGCTAGCTGAAGTTCTGTCAGATTCATACATGAGCCAACGACTTCCCGTTTTTTAGTTACCGAGCATTAATCCGTAAAACATTCTTTTTCATCTGGAATTATTCGGTTTTAGAGACAAGAGACATACTTGTATTCCTTCAGTTCATTTTGATTCCAAAGACTTTTGACTCACTTTAGTAAATTGTCTTTTCCCAAGTTTTGTTAATATTCTCTATCAAAACGGTGAACGAAGGACTTTTCTCCAGCTTGTTTTTTTTATTCTCCTTCGTTGATATTTAAATGTTAATCCCTGTGGCTTGAGTTTCATACCCCATAGGAAGTTGTCACCCTTTCGTGTATCGAACCGAACCGAGAGAGAGAGAGAGAGAGAGAGAGAGAGAGAGAGAGAGAGAGAGAGAGAGAGAGAGAGAGAGAGGTTTCTTTTTGGCTTCCGCGTGAATAATATCTGAGTCAGTGTTCATTGGGACAAAATAATTGGTGTTTCTGATGGAGATGATGCCTAGATAAAGGAGATAAACCTAAAAGTAGACAATAGGCTATGGTAATATACAGTAGAAGTGGGTCATGATTATTCTCTATATTGCAGTTTTTCGTGACTTTTTTTAAAGTATAACATCCTTTCCAAAGTAACTGCAGACTTAAAATTATCGTAGATTCTATTGAGGGATTACGGTGGTAGGAACAGGGTATATATTCCATCATTCAGAAATTACAGTTCTCTGAAAATACATTAAGCTGCTAAGAACCGGACGTCTCTTCAAACACTGGCTTTGATCCGTTTAACATTGGGCCAAAAAAGCTTTAATGAAATGTCGAATTTCCGAAAAACTGTGGCAGATTACAGTAGCTGAATAAAAGATCTTTCATTGCGAAAGCCTTCATTCGTGCGTACTGTGATCATCCTTTGTATCGAGGAAGATGCCTCTTTTTTACTTTTAGGACGTTCTCTCTCTTCTCTCTCTCTCTCTCTCTCTCTCTCTCTCTCTCTCTCTCTCTCTCTCTCTCTCTCTCTCTCTTAACAAATGGCAATGGAAAGAAAGTTCATTTGTAAGGTGGAATAGTGCTTGTTATTCTTACGATAAAGAAATAGGAATAGAAAAGAGGCAACGAAATCATCTGATTTGTCATCACCCTTATACCTATGAAATTCAAATAGAAATATAAAAAAGTATGTCATTTCGCTTTCATTCAATCTTGAATAGCAAATAACTCTTACTTTCATATTCATTATTGCTTTCTTTATAGCTATGTAAGTAGCCTTTTCTCGTAAGAAGATTTTTTGAGAAGATGGTAAGTGAAAGAACTCTGTATTGGCTCAAGATATGGAAATGGCTACGCATTTCTTTGTAAGGGCTGGTAAAGAATCTGTGTGGTGGACCAAAATAACAACAGTGACAGAAATATGTTCAGAAATATGTTGCGGGTAAAATGACCTATTCGTCCTACGTGACCACTCACAGGTCGTATGTTAGAGCCTAGACATCATTGTTTTTCTGAACTGATTGATGATACATTTTCAGACCATTCGTGTAGCTCTCAATTTACACGTGCTTAATGGTTTAGGAACAAAGCCACAGATCAAAATGACTTGGGGACATTTTACTGCTAAATTAATTGCAGTTAGAGAGAGCCCCTGAAAAGCGCAGTCTAGTCAGACAGAAAGTCAACATTTCAATTTTGTCATTGATTAGTCTTATTATTTCCCTTGCTGTATTTATTCTTAGATTTTCTTTGTGGTGCCTTTATGCTTCTGATAAGAGTAATTTTTATTTTAACCTCATAGACTCTTGTTTTGGGATTTACCATAGGCTTCATTAAGTTGCATGATTAGGATAGGCAGAAGCAAAAATTTTTGGGTTTGGAAGTGGAGAGAGAGAGAGAGATAGAGAGAGAGAGAGAGAGAGAGAGAGAGAGAGAGAGAGAGAGAGAGGGGGACTCACACATTTACCTTAAACGTGTTCGGACAAATGTAAATGGAACATAAATCTATATGAATTGAAGTGTATCCTTTTCCATCGTTCATATGAACAAGCGTTCAGTAGATGTGTTCAAGACGTGCACCTCTGTTGTTCCCAAACGAAGTCGTAATCGCAATGACTTTTGGACTTGTCTGTTTTATACGCGATATGAAATGCAAACAGCAATTATATCGGGATTGTAGAAAGCTTTCAGCCATTAATTTGGAATCATATTTACTTGTTACCGAAAATACGACAATTCTTTGTTGATATTGGAATGGCGTAGATTCTGACAGACATTCATAATTTCTGGAACGTATTTTGAGGTTCTGTATTATTACTATCTTTGGATGATAAAACATTCGTTGTGAATACGTGTGTGTGTGTGTGTGTGTGCGTGTTCTCTTGGCGGCTATGTTGAGGTCGCCTGCTTTGGCTTCAGTTCCATTTGCTTTTGTCTCTTTTGGGGGGGGGGTGTCTTTCAGGTCATGAATAATGAATGGTTTAAAGTTATTATCATCCCCAAAAACGCTGAAAGTTAAAAAACATACCGAAATTGAATAGCGGAATAAAAGTTATTCTCTCTCTCTCTCTCTCTCTCTCTCTCTCTCTCTCTCTCTCTCTCTCTGCCTTGCATGTGCGTTTTCATTGGGTTTTCATAATTTTTTTGTGATTTGCAAGTCAGTTCTGAGTCCACTAGACATTATTTTCATAAAATGTTCAGGAGAATAAAGAAAATTATTGAAGTTCTGATTGTGCGGAGCGTAGGATGTATTCATTGTGGTGAACTGTAGTTTTTTGACATAATGTGACTTGAGTTGAGTCTTTTGTGTTTGAAGCCAGCCTTTTATTTATTTCATAATGTGGATGACGGGATTATCTTTTTGCCAAACAAGTTTCCTTATATTTTTTTAGGTAAATATCGTATGCATCACCTTGAAGTTTTTGAAGTTTTACATATATACATGTACATACATGCGTACATATTTATATATACAGTATATATATGTATGTATGTATGAAACACCAACGGGAAGAAATGAAAAATGGTTTTAGCTCCTGACCGGTGTAAGTTTTTTGCTAACTAACCAATCTTCATAAGACTGTTTTATGTATAAAATCACGTGTAAGAGTGATTACAAGCACTAATCACTCTTACAAGTGATTTTATATATAGAACAGTCTTTTGAAGATGGGTTAGTTAGCAATAAAGATGACACCGGTCAGGAGCTACAACCATTTTTCATTTCTTTCCGTTGGTGTTTGACACATAATACATAATGCATACATAGATGCACACATACATACATACATATATATATGTGTGTGTGTGTGTGTGTGTGTGTGTGTGCACGTGTGTATAAATGTATGTTGGCAGGAAGTCCGATGGAACCTCTGTTCTCTGTGCCTAGGCTTTTCATACAAGTGTCTCACATTTAGTTGTCTTCCGCGTACGCGGAGGTTATTGTATTAATAATCTTTTTACACGTGATGTATATAGAGATGAAGTAATTGAATCTCATTCTTCTTTCAGATCCAAAGAATTCGTTGAGAGAAACTTAATCCTTATTATCTTAATGCCATTATCGCAGCTTTTCCATTGCATTAGGCGGATTTGTTCAGGTTACTAAAGGATTATTTCTAAGAGTTCTGATAATCCTGTCAATAGCATGAAGTTTGTCAGCATAGTGATGATTAGTTCGATATGCTGATCAGTTGCGTGATTATATATATATATATATATATATATATATATATATATATATATATATATATATATATACACATATATATATATACACATATATATGTATATGTATATATATACATACATACACACATATATATACATACATACATATACATATAAAATAGTGTGTGCGTTTAAATTGAGTAAAAAAATAAAGAATTGTGGTGAAAAATAGAGAGAGAAAGAGGAAAACATTGATAACGTAATAATGGTTGAAAGTAATAGTAAGAAAAAAGAGAAGGTTTCCATCCATTGTTAGAATTCTCATCTGCAATTCAAATCGCATTCCGACATAGGTTTTGAAAAAAACATTTTGATGCACACCTCGGTCTTGTTGGGGATTTGATGCAATTAAGAAGTCCGTTTTCGTTTTCTGACACTGGTTACACCTTTTTCACTTTTAAACGTTTCCGTTTTCTTATTTACCAAACAGTTCTGCGTCTGATAAATGAGTTGCCCTGAGCTGTGAATTTTGCATTGTATCATGATGCAGTTTGAGCAGTATAACATTTTTAAGAAAACCTATTCTTATTTATTCGTATTTGTTCTTTTAAAGCCTTTAAGAAATATAATAAAAATTATATTAAATGTAAAGTTCACAGTATATATATATGTGTGTGTGTAAAGACAAAACCACGAAGGAAATAGAAACAATGGAGTGCTGCGAGGCCCTTCGACTTGTCCTTTACTTAGCAGATGACAAGTAAAGGATGACAAGTCGAAAGGCCTTGCAGCACTCCATTATTTCTCATTCCTTTGTGGATTTTTTGTCTTTATATATTCATCACGGTCCATATTTTCGTAATTCAGTTATATGTATATATATATATATATATATATATTATATACTGTATATATATAAATTATATATATATATATATATATATATATATATATATATATATATATATATATATATATATATATATATATATATATATATATTGTTATGTTCTGAGTCTGGTTGGAAGAGTTAAATTGAATTTTGAATGAAATTTTGTCTTAGGGGCCAACACCTAGATCTCAGAACACAAAAGCAATAAATGCAATTAATAGTATGACTTACCTTGGTATTACATCTATTCAAAGAAAATGGGAAGGTCAACTTTCAAACCAGTTGGTTAGATTAAATTAATATATTTACAGATTTGCAACTAGAAATTAATATGGACGGGCTGGCAGTTCAGCAATCAAGGCACATGCAGTGTGCCGTAAAAAAGTATAACTAAAGTTAGCAAATAAATAAATCTGACTGTTGATTGCAGAAGTGTCTTGCACGTGGCAAGATGGAATTGAGTCTTCTAAGGCAGTTGTTTCACAAGGGCAGGGCAGAACACGAAGAGCCAGACAACAGGATATTGGAAAAGAATTCCAGGTCAGCATTCATTTGCACGAAGACTTTTTCACATGAAGTTAATTATTCACAATGGTGGGAATTATTAATTATATTTAATTAGCACATGGTAACACTATGGTAGGAATGCTCAAATTATTAGCACAGAACAAACTTAATTCAGAGTTGGAACAAATGATGAGGGAAAATGTGCATGCCAGGATGTGGGAAACAAAGGGACTTTGTTTAGGAGAATGAAAATTTGGAAATACTGAAAATTGAGCGAAATTCAGGAATACGAAAAGAACACTGGCGTGAAAATTTGGGAATACTGAAAATTGAGCGAAATTCAGTAATAGGAAAAGAACACTGGCGTTACTTGCGACTTCAGAACATACCTTATTGCGTCTGTACATGGAGCTCGCTTGCAGAATATGGACTCAGGCCGCTCTTTTACAAGTTACAACATGTGGCCAGCGGGAGAAGGATCAAAAAGCACTAGAGTTAGTGCGGTTAAAAGTGAAGCGACCTTGCACTTTGGTGTCAGGGAATGGAGTGAGAGAGAGTATGGTCACGGCGTTGTCCCCTTGATTCTCGCAGTGAACACAGGACAGAAGCATATCTGAAAGAAGCAAATAACATCCAGCACAAAGGTCATAGGGAAATAGGTCTTATAGTTAAGACTAACTAAGGGTCAGCCTAGCTGCCCATTTATTATCATGACCTGTCTTTGTGCCATAACGGCTTTCTGTCCCTCAATATCATACGATATTGGGGTAGGACGCATACATTCTGTCCCCCCTAGTGGGGTCTCCTCCAGCAACCATGAAATTTGATTTCCAAGCTAACAGGCTGATGAGACGAATATCTAAATGTGTACTATATATATATATATATATATATATATATATATATATATATATATATATATATATATATATATATATATATATATATATATATATATATATATATATAGTGTGTGTGTGTATGTATGTATGTACATACAAGTAGCCCATCAATCTTCTGGATTAATATAGCAAGCTGTTGCCAGACATGTATGTATGTACATACAAGTAATGCAACAATTTTCCGGATTAATATCACAAGCTCTTGTTAGATAAGATCAAATAAAACTCTACGAAAGTAAAACGGCAACTCCGTACCCTTACTCCCGTTACCTTGTCAATACCGCATAAAAGTAAACACTCAGCATGGTTATAAACAACAGCCATCACACTTTAAACTGAAAACTTGATTCAAAAGCAGTTTGCTAGCTTATTTTCCCTTATTTGTTATACTGTATAAATAAACTTTGTAAAAAAAAAAGCAAACCCTCTTTTTACTCATACACAATGAGCAATGTGGTAGGTAGCACTACTGGATAAAAATGAAAAAATGAGTATCACTTTCTTTTTCATTTTGCCCAAATCCATTATATGATTCAATCTTTAAAATACATAGTACACAAAAGAAGCAAACTTTTCTTTCATTTTGCCCACCCAGTCTTTAAAATACATCGTACACAAAAACATTTTATTTTTCATTTTGCCTGAACAGACTTTAAAATACAAAAAAATTTTTTTTTTTTTTGCCCAAGCAGTATTTAGAATACTCTACACACTCACAAAAATAAAGCAAGCCCTTTTTCTCATTTTGCCCAAACACAGTCTTTAAAATTCATCATATACAAAAGAAAGCAAACCTAAAAATATGAAAATACTTTTTTCTGTCACCTGTGTGCACTGTGCTTAGAGCTTAAGATGGCTGGACTTTTAAAAACTTATGATGAGGTTGACAAGTCCTCTCCACCTCCTCCCGATCAGCTGTGCTATTGAGACAGGTATCTTCTTTTCCCTCTGCTTCATGTGACTCCCAGGAGACATCAAGTGGTGAAGTGGCTGGTAAAGGCTTAGAGGCGACTAGAGGTTGAAGGAGCCCCACATATCAACAAGGCTGGAGGTGTGCTTGCCTGTGGTTCCAAGCTGAACCGCTGAGTTAATGAAGTAGTGGATGGTGTTGGGTTTGGGTGCACAGGGGCATTAAGGATCTGAAGGAAGGGTCAAGGGTACTTTGATGATATGTATGACAATGCTGCTTCTCAGTGATGGTAGGCCGAATTTCTCAAACTTCTGCAGTCAAGTCCAAGGCCCTGGGAACATCTTTAGGGTCGACGACAGGGTTCTTTATGATCTCCAACACATTGAAGACCATGTTGTAGAAGGTCATTCTTGAAACTACCCTATTCATCGTCATCATTGTTTCAAAGTTCTTCCTCATCACCACCAGCAACTGCTGCAGCCATCTAACTATCAGAGAGAAATTGGGAACCAGGGTCACCACCATTCTTGTCCGGCCACTCATGTACATCGTCCTTGGGAATGTCATCCCCTCCAGCCGTGAGTTAGGCGTGGAAGTTGTCAACTTCAAACCCTTTTCTCCGTTCAGCATACAGGTGTGGTTGAGGGTCTCTACGGTCATGTCCCTCCAAGCATCTGTGAAGTTGTAGATGGTAGACTTCAGTGAAAACCTTTGAAGATTCTCCAGTATCCACCCCCCACCACGTATCCAAGTTTTGCCCCTTCTCCTTATCCTCCAACACTACCATCACATCCTCTAGGAACTTCCTCTGGTATAGCTGTTTCAGTGCAACAGTAACACCTTGTTCCTTTGGCTAAATGAGTGCAGTCGTATTAGGAGACAAAAACATGACTAATATGACCTTCATCACCAACCAACTGGGTTGCATTAGGATGCGCAGAGACATTGTCCATGAGAAGCAAAGCCTTCACCTGATGCCTAGCAATGCCAAGGTCCTGTGTCTGATGATGAATAACCTCGTAAAAAAAATGATTATGGAGCCAGTCTGTTATGATCTTGGAGATCAACCAAACCTTTGCCTAATGATACCAAATCATTAGGGCATGTGGTTGCTTTGCATGTCCAACTACCACTAGTTTGTTACCATGCCTATCAGTAACATTTGCACATAACTAATCAGACATGTATTGCTGGGAAAGCTTTTGACTGGGTAAATTTGTAAATTCTTTCTTTTTGATCAGCCAAGGTGTTAGTGGGTAAGGAGTATTAGAATAGAACAGTTTTGTCAGCATTGTAGATTTGCCCCTAAACAACATCTTCTTTTCTCACCAACTCTTGCAGTGCCTTGTGAAATTCTTCCTTTTCCTCCTCAGAAAAATCCAAAGCTTCACCATGACTTTTCTTGTTAGAAATCCCATGCCAAATCTTAACTGAAGCAACCAACCTTTGGATGCCTTAAATTTTGTAAACTTATGAGTTTGCAAACCTGCGAACTTTATAGCAGCAGCCTTCAACTCATGCCAGTAGCCCTTTGCTGACAAAACCAGATCAAAGTCGACTGCCCAGTTTCTTCATAATGGCCTTTTTCCATTGCCTCTCGGGTCTGCCACAAGGACATCTTCCCGAAGTTTGCCACGTATGTCTTCAGCTTGTCCTGGGAAGTCTTGATATCATGCAAGGTTGACAGGGCAATGCCTTACTCATCCATTATATGGCTCATAGACCACCGCTTCTTGATTCGTGCAATTATTTCAAACTTCTGTAATTTTAGGACCTTCCACACCCCCTTAGGACGAAGTGGGCCCATGCAAAAGATACACAACACCATCCACAACACTAACAACACCTTAAATGCTGCAGGCCATGCAATGAAAGCCATGTGGTAAGGAGTAAGCATAATGTATGACGAACACTCACCAAAGATTCAAAATAATGACTGCACAAAGAGGTAATAATAATCTTTGTTACTGAGTGCACTGATACTTTCCAGATGTAACGAATTACAAAAAATATATGTATATGATGCATATGCTTATCAGCCATTAAAAAGCAAAAAGTCACAGTGACGTGTAAGGATATATACATTTCCACCAATAGCGGGAAAGCTTCCAAAAAACACAAGTGCTTGTCCACCCACACATCTTATACCATATGCTAATAAAATGTTGACATATCCTTATTAACCAATAAAAAGCTATAAGCAAAGTGATATCATGATGTGTCAAGTCCTCATGCTTATTGTAAGCTAGTAACAATCACAAAAGCTTGCTGTGTCTCACTTTCTCTCTTCCTCTTTCTCTTTGTCATTTTTATTGGTTTTTCATTATTTTTTTTTGGGGGGGGGTTATCCGTTATTTTATGCAGTGAAAAGTACAGTATGACAGAACACCAAGAAATAAAAAATGAGAAGTGATAGGGGAGCCAGGCAAGGTAGATGTGTGTACTGTTATTTGCATGTGTGCATATGTGTGTGTGTGCTGTAGGCTGTACATATGTATGTGTGTTTCTTAGCATGGTAACTGTTGTTCTCTCTCTCTCTCTCTCTCTCTCTCTCTCTCTCTCTCTCTCTCTTTTGCGTTGTACTTGATTATTTCATTATGAGTTACAGTACAGTACTGTGCATATCCTTTATATAGTATATAAAAAGCATAAACATAAAAAATATAAAACAAAAAAGTTATAATGAAGTCAAATGCCTGCTTACCACTCTCCACCCGTCCCACTCTACATTCCAACCCCCCT
>NC_089741.1:1241158-1271158 GCF_040412425.1 Macrobrachium rosenbergii | reverse complement strand
TTTGTTAGGGTAGGGTTTGTTTTTCTCAGACGCAGCCAATAATCTTCAGAATCTCATACCTCGGCAGGTTTCTTTGGTTTAGGCTAATTATCGTTCTTTGTTCTTTATTGTGGTGGTTTCAGTGGAAGCTTGCTTTTGAAAGTAATGGCTTAGGTTCTTCATATGATTGTGCACTCATTTTGAATAATAATGATAATAATAATAATAATAATAATAATAATAATAATAATAATAATAATAATAATAATAATAATATAGTTTACTAGTAAGTGCATTCCATAGGATTTTATGAATAAAAAAAATAGCAAATTTCCTAAACTGTCTTATGTTTAAGTGAATGGTGTTACATGAAAGCGAATAGATTCTGGTGTGTTCTGGCAATGTTTCACCGTTACGTTTGATGTCCTGTCCGCTTGTCATCCCTTTTCTGCTGTTTTTGTCTCGTCTTTGTTTGTTCTTCTTCGCTGAAAATATCAAGTCACTACCAAAATCATTTCTTCATGGATGTGATTTGTGGGATTGTTAAAATAATTTTTTAAACGTTATCTGCAAAAACGTTAATTTGACAGTGCCACAATTCTGTATGGAATGGCCACGCTTTATTTCTGATTTCTTTCCATACAACTTTAATTGTTTTACTTACTGTATTGTGAAGGGATGTGCATTTGTATCAAATGTGGTTGAATTTAGTACTTCAGGACAAATGTTAAAAGAATACCAATGAATTTATTAGTAGTGTGGATGCGACCTCAACCAGAATTGGGGATCTCTCGATCTTCACATGACAATCTTTGTTCTACTTTGCCAACTTGAGATACACGAAACCTTGAATAATCTTCACTTTACAATGGTATGTGACAATCCTTAAGGATTGAATGAAGTATTCTTTCTCTTTCCCATGTGAAAAAAGCGAAAATCTCATTTTATATATAAGACAAAGATAAATGAAAGAGGGAAAAAAAATCATACTTCATTCCTGCAGTCGGCTTTGAACAGATAAACTGATCTTGCAGGGTGCTGATGTCGTCTTGGAAACCATTTCAGAGTGAAGCCTATCCTTTTCTCTTTTGCCTTGCTAAGGCTTCTTTGTGACCCATACTTGCTTCATGCTTCCACCCACCTAATGTACAGTAGGCTCCGAGAGTAGTGTTTTTGTTCTGCGGAAAGAATTCATCGTTCTTCTCTACAGTTTATACAGATATTCGCTAGAAGTTTACAGAAGTAACTGCCCATGGAAATTACACTGAAAAGTCTGTTTTTTTTGGGGGGAAAAGAGATTGATTGATTCACTGAAATTTTTCTGGCCTACCCAACACAGGTCACTGATAGTCGGTGAAAAAATAAAACTATCCAGGTCTCGTTTCAGGTTATAATTTTTAGTGATTTTTGAGGGATTTAGAAACGTAAAGAAGATAAAAATGGAGAAGAAATATTCAAAAGAAAGGGGTTTATTTTATAAGAAAAGTAGCTCAAGTAAGTCCAGTCTGAAAACTCTTAAGGAATATTATTTTATTTTATGGTATTATTGTGTTACCAGTATATTGGTAGGTTTTCATTCAGAACTGATGTACATACCTTGAAATTTTTCTTGTGATCTCTATAAGTAACCTGAGGTCTGATTTATTTACAGATTTCTGATTTCCTTTTCGTTTTGAGACTCGATAACAGCGATGATATAAGTGAAGCGTCGCTGGAATTCAGTCTGGGTTTCGTGAATTGACAAATGATCAGTATAGCCAGTATTTACCCTAACAATGAGAGAGAGAGAGAGAGAGAGAGAGAGAGAGAGAGAGAGAGAGAGAGAGAGAGAGAGAGAGAGAGAGAGAGAGGAGAGAGAGAGAGAGGGATCCTCATTTAATTTTTGACGGTATTTGCTCTCTTTGTGACCTTGTGACCTTGCAAATAGGCCTGTTATATTAATTTGGACCGAATAAATGGAGGACCATGGTATGTCCACCTCCCCAATTTCATTAGGTTCAGTTAGGAAGTACCATTAAAATAATAATAATAATAATAATAATAATAATAATAATAATAATAATAATAATAATAATAAAATGGATAAAACTAATAAACTTACCATTGGTGATTGGAGGATACCGATGATAATAGTAACTACTATTATTAGTATAAATGTAATTATTATAAACATTACAACGGTGGATATCGAAGTTTATCGATGAATTTGTAATGAAGAAGTAATGTTTGCCGTGCAAACTCTGTAAATCAAGAAAATTAACTCGTGCTGTCTCTGTACTTCAGGTTGAAGGGGCAGGGAGGGGATGCAGGTCATAGTTCTCAGATTTGCATAATGTTTTTAAGGGACTGAGAACTTACAAAATGGAAATCGGGAACTGAAGACATAACAGCAAGGAAGTGTTGATATATATATATATATATATATATATATATATATATATATATATATATATATATATATATATATATTGTTTATTCTTATATTGATTTCAGATTAGACAATGTTGTTCTCCCTTCAGATATTTGTGAATTCCCTCATTGAATTTAAATGACCAGAGCCATTCGAATGCTACGCTGTTCATAACCTTCCAGTATTTATTCTATATGTGACGTCAACTCGAAAGCTCTGACGTTTCACAAACAAATAAGCAACAAATGTATTAGATAAACTAGTCTTTCTTTCATGTTTTTGCCTTCACTACATGATGATGTTGCGAACGTCCTTGACCTGACGCCCAGAAGGTCGTAAAGAGCCACAAGCGTTCTGATGTCGTGTGCCAGATTGAGGGTAATATTTTTTACCGCCATCCAATCATGATACGTGTGGCACTGCCTTTTCTAAAGCTACTCATAAACTGACTCAGTCCATAAGGAAATATTGGTGGTCATCAACACTGATAGAATTCTCTAGACATTTTCAAATTATTTTATTTCCAAACCGACCACATGTAAGAAGACAAACAAATTTTGGAAAGGAAACACAATGTGGTTGTCTCGCTGATGCTGATAAACTACCGTTGATGTATATATATATATATATATATATATATATATATATATATATATACAGTAGATATATAATATATGTATATATATATATATATATATATATATATATATATACAGTAGATATATAATATATGTATATATATATATAATATATGTATATATATGTATGTATTTGTAAGAGAATGTGGTTGTCGCGCTGATGCTGATAAACTACCGTTGGTTTATATATATATATATATATATTTATATATATATATATATATATATATATATATATATATATATATATATATATATATATATATATATATATATACAGTATATATTTGTAAGATATCTCTCGGAGTTTTTGGAAGAGGCAGGTTTGAAACATAACCAGATCCAAATTTTTGGTAGAAAGGAAGCAGCTGCTTGTCAAGATGTCTCTTCAGAATGTTTCAGTGGTATGTTTGTGCGATTCAGGTCACCAGCTACCCTTTTTAAAACTTAGTTTAAATTCCTTGTCGTAGCCTTCTCCATTATGTCTTCGTGTTCATGAAGTCACCAAGCGTCACTCTTTATACAGATTCTTTCTGCTTTGCAGATTTGGCTTGGCACCACAAAACAGCTTAATGTCAATACCCCCCCCCCCTTTTTTTTTAGTCCTCTATTCCATCTCATTGCGTGTTTGTCGCCTTCAGTATTCAAGGTTCCTATTTGGGCAAATCTCTCTTTCGATTGAGATAGCGTGATTAGAAGTCACCAGAAATCCTGGATCCATCCGCCAGATTTCGGAGATGAATTAATGAACTGGACCTCGTCCCTCTCCCTCCCTCCCCTCCCTCCCTCCCTCAGCCAAACTCCCGTGTTTGCTCCTTGATCATTTCTTTCGTCTGTTGTCTCCTCAGTATTCGTAAATGTGCATTTCTTCTTTGTCATCTCAGATTTCGTTTGTATTTCTGCACCCCAAGAATTATCTTATTTGTGCCTCCCTTGGGAGAAAGCCTGATTTGGGCTACAATTATTCGTAGCTGTGCATAATTGCGATTTATGTCTGTTTTGTAATGGGATTTTTTTCTGTGCGTTTGTGTGTGTGTGTGCAAGAGAGAGAGAGAGAGCTCTCTCTCTAGATTTACAGTCGCTCATATGGATTTAAACGGGAGAGACGCGCCCACAGACCTACATGCATGTAGGCATACGCACAGACATGTAGAGACACATGGTTTATTGCTTAATTCTTGTTATTTCAAACAAATATATAAAATTAATTAGATCGTGTTTGGATTTTCAGAATGTGTTTAATGTCCTCGCCCTACTCCTATAGACTTAGCTGCTCGCAAACAACTCTTTTAAAAATGAAAATGTCATAGTTAGAATATATTAATTTCAAAGAGTACGCATTAGAGTAACATTAATATTTCAACATTTTATTTTTCAAATAATTTGTAGCTGCAATGAACATGTATCCTTTTGTTGATCTTTTTTTTAGTAGATATCATAAGGTTGGTTTTCATACGTTTTATGTGACACGAAATATTACTCTCTTTTTCTCTTTTGTCATGTTTACTGCGACATGCAAGTATGCATGTAAAATACTAACACGCACTCTGCATGTGTAATCTTTAACATTTAAATATTTATTAAAGCTTTTGATTTTGTGATGTCTAAATCATTTATTTTGCAGCCGATTTAACAAGTTTCCTTCGGCATAATATGTATGCTTGTGGTAAACATGACTAATAGATTATATATATATATATATATATATATATATATATATATATATATATATATATATTTATATATATATATATATATATATATATATATATATATATATATATATATATATATATACATACATATATATATATATATATATATATATATATATATATATATATATATATATATATATATATATATATATATATATATGTTTGCGTGGTGTGTGCATCCAATATACAGGTGTATGAACTAAGCGATCCGGATGTGCATGTATTTATCAAGGGTGAGGTTTAGTTAGTATTTAATTATTCAAATGTAATTATTCAGTATTAAAGACGAAAAGGCTTTTGTTTATGTGTTGGCGACATGAAAAATTACTTGTCTTCAGAAATGAAGTATGATTTCATGTTGAAAAGTAATATTTTATTTACACAGTGACATTGTAGTATTGTCAGTAAGATTTCGTAAGTTAATGCTCTCTGGGCATTTGTGTCATGAAAGCTAGGTGATGAAAGACAGCTACCTCGATCAAAATCATTTGACGCCGTGAACGGAATCTAAGATATGGTGTATTTAGTGAATTTATCTATTGTTGCTGACCTACCTCTCTCTCTCTCTCACACACACACACACACACGCACACACACAGGCACAGAAACGGAAACAGAATTACTATTTATTAAATGGAATTGCATTCATCATTCCAATTGAAAATTTTCATTTGTTGAAAGGATAAGAATTTGGAAATGTTGAAAATAGCTTTTCAGAGTAGAGTGGAGAGGATCTGCGTAGCGTGGCATCTCGTGGCAAAGAAATAGTGAAGATTGACTCTGAAGCTATTTCACGCTTGGTGGGGCAGCTTTCCACTTGCTTTGCTTTGCTAAAGGACTAAAAGAGTGAAGCCAGAAGTAAGTAGAGTACATATCATACTTGCTCCCGAAGGCTTGTTATGTGATCGCAAGTGATGTTCATTTTTACTTATATATATATATATATATATATATATATATATATATATATATATATATATATATATATATATATATATATATATATATATATATATATATATATATATATATATATCTATATTATATATATATATATATATATATATATATATATAATATATATAGTGTATGTATGTATGCATGTGTGTGTGTGTCACAGTCGTCTCTAACGCTGCATGGCACAAAGGGCCTCTGTGAGATTTCGCCGCTCATGTCTTTTCCGGTTGTTGCGAAGGACATGTCCAAGCCATCTCTTTCTCCCTCCCATGATTATCACATGTACAGTACATATGGAACTTCAGTAATTTGTCTTATGGTGTTTCCATCTCTGTCCCCCCATCCTTCTCTTAATACTATTCTTACTGCTTTATTCTCTGATCTACAGGATCTTTTAGATACAGTTTCATGATCATAACTAATTTTACTTTCAGTTTCAAGCTATTTGATTTGCAGATCTTTGCTTTTGCCTGATGCAGTTTAATCTCGCACTAAATTCCAACTCTAGGGAACCCGTACTGAACATCATTGTTCCAAAGAAATTTAAAAGATTCGATCTCATTAATCCTCTCACTTTCTAATATTTTTCGTACGTGCCTACTATGTCCTTATTGCTTCTCTTCTTCTTTATTTCGAGCCGCATCTCCAGAGATCTCTCTTGATATATGATGCATTTTATTAGGCAAGCTTTGTAAATTTTATGCTGTTTTGTTGATCAACTTTCTTCTTTACATACATATTGTACATACATTTATATATTATGTATATATATATATATATATATATATATATATATATATATATTTATATATATATATATATAGGCTATGCTTATACGTCACTAAATAGCGCGTGACAGTATATTCAGCCAAGGCCACAGGTACTCCTTTTATTTTTCCTGTGGCCTTGGCTGAATATATATATATATATATATATATATATATATATATATATATATATATATATATATATATATATATACACACATAAATACACATACATACATACATACATATATATACACATACACATAAACATACATACATACATATGTTCTTACACGTTGTTGGGTTTTGTAACATAAACATCATAAATACCGTTTTAAAACTGAACTTTCACCCGCACTCAAGACACTAAAAAAAACATATTCTCCGGCTAAGTAAGTGTAACAGTTTAATTTTGAAGAGTACAAAAGAGTCATCGAATTACGCAAGCATTGTATATCTCTATTTTTATTTGTATGTGAAAGGTTGTGATGTGGGACGAATGTTTCATGCTTAATGAATATTTGTGCACGTTCAGTTTTCCTGTGAAGAACAATGCTACTTAACGTCTCTCTCTCTCTCTCTCTCTCTCTCTCTCTCTCTCTCTCTCTCTCTCTCTCTCTCTCTCTCTTACGTTTGCTCATTATTTCTTTCACATCTGGCAGCGTCTTTCCAAGAAATGAAGGGAAAGGGGAAGGCTAAATGGTCAGTCCTGGATTTTCCGGGTGAGAGACTTATGTCTTCCAATTTATAAGTTTTGGAAGTATCATGCCAAGGTTATTTTGTGATTTCTATAATCTTCCGGATTTTGAGTAGCAGCTATATCACATCCTTTAGGATTAGAACCCAACGTTTTTTTGTTTCGCCAGACTTTTATCTTATTTCCAGGGAACGTGGCCTGGATAGTGGGATTACCATGCCTTAATAATAATAAGTAATGCCATCAGTTTTAATCGAGGAATATACTTTCTTATTTCAAGAGCACAAATTTTCTTAACCAGTGACAAACATCAAGTCGCTTGAGTTTAAAACGCAACTTATTATTATTATTATTATTATTATTATTATTATTATTATTATTATTATTATTATTATTATTATTATTATTATTATTATTATTATTATTAAAGAAGTAATTTAAGGAAAAGAATAGCTCTAACGAGTTTAATTTGCACTTCTTTTTGTGCACCTTCTTAAGACTTACCATGAATTTTCAGCCGAGGTAGTGAAGGATGCTAACTCTATGCAACATTCTGCGAGAAAAATAAGTTATCCAAAAGGAAGGTGATGTCCAGCTGAGCATAATTTGATTAATGACCTCCAAATGTATTTTGAATATGATTATAAGTTTTTTCTTCCCAGAACGCGAGGAAGGAAATTCTCACCATTCTGAAATCATACAGTGCATCATTCTGTGATTATTTTCTCGACATTTTTGGGAAACATGAAGAACATGTCCTGACTAGAATCGATAACGCAGTACTTATTTATGCTCATAACGTTTTGAGTTATATGGGAGTTGTTTATTAAAGAAGGGAGGTGTGCTCCATGTTTGTAAGGACAAGAGGATGACTTCCAGCTGGTATTGTTTTTATTGGATCGTGGTCATATTGTTGCTGTTAGAGATGTGGTATATCAACACGAGCACACAGATGGCTTTAATCCTGTAAAAAAGTAGCCTTCTAAGTTACTTGGATTGCTTGATAAACCAACTAGGTATCTTTGCGTAAGTTTTGTTGATCATAAAATAGTATGAATTAGTTTGATGATACCGTAGTCATTTCAGAACTCTCATCGTCTCTGTTGGTTCAGCCGAGTCCAGAGGCCCACAGCAGACTTCTTAATCAAGACCATTAACACATTATGAGTCTCATGGGTCACCTTTGGGCAACTACCCATGATGAAAAAAGATCGGTTTATTCTAAACTTACGACTAACCTAGATTCTCGTAAGGTTCGAATGCGGAATTTGTGATTAAATGACAGGTGTAGGAGATAGGAGCCAGGAAACGTTCTAGTGTTTTAACCGCTTCCAGCAGGGAATTGATGAAAGTGAGAGGACACGATAAAGCCGAAAATGGATGAATTCTACTGACAGACCAAGAACAACAGAAAGTAGATAAAAATAAAGACTGTCTACCACGAAGTCTACTACAGGATACCCTATCAACAGCAGGTGCCCTTCGGAGAATCATGAGCCACGGAGTAACACTGAAGGCACCCTGTGGGAACGTATCGCTGAGTCTTCAGCATACCCATGTTTGTAGCTGCCCTTGTGATGAAGAACAGCACCAGCCCCGAGGGCATCCAAGGAGTTTAGGGTCAGCGTGGTCTACGAGGTGAAATGGTCGGAAGGGGCGTGCAAACACACACTGATATAACCAGGACCTTGAATATAACCTACATTGGTTGCACGATAGCAACAAGCCAATCATAAGAACATGGCCATAAATCAACATTTTATGTGTGTGCATGACAAAGAGCCTGTTTCAAATGAACTAATCACAGGTACTGTAATTATTCAAAAAAGAATAAATATGGGTGTGTGATGATTGCTGCAACGGGGAGCATCTCACAGCAACAGCTTGTGTTGTCTGCTCAAGTATCCTCAGGTTATGCTTTCCCTCCACCAAAGGAAATTTCGCTGCAGGCTTCCAGGACTCACCAAAGCCAGAGGAGTGGTTTTCATAAAGCTTCAAGGAAAAACTCCGAGATCTGTCTGTAATGACATTTCTTTGTAAATTTTCACTTATCTTATATTAAAATTTTTGCTTGTAAGGCTGCATTGTCTTTATTTAAGTAGTTTAGCTTCTTTGTAAAAGTTCCCAGATGATAGCTATGAATAAGTGGCTAAACCAGCTGTTGGCACAAGATTGAATAAATAGTGTAGCATATCAGAAATTGTTGTCTTTCCCTTAAAAACTAAAGACTTGAGGATTAGAAGACTAGGAAAGTGTTGACCTAAAATAATTAATGCAACAAGTACATTTTGTGCTTAACAAGAATTATATACTGTATGTATATATATGTATATATATATATATATATATATATATATATATATATATATATATATATATATATATATATATATATATATATATATATATATATATATATATATATATATATATATATATATAAATGTGTTATGGGTCCATTTTGAGGCAGAATTCTCACCAACCTGTAGATGTGTTGGAATATATCGGCAGTTATGAGGCTAAAGGCAAATCTCTGCGTAAAGCCTCCGCTCTGGGGAAATGAGTTGGATGGTGTAATAAACACTTAGGAAAATAGCCCGGCAGTAAGTGGAGATGAGCTTTATGAGGGTGGCATTAGACATGGAGGCGAAATATCTTCCATTAAAAGGCTCGTTCGTTTTGACCAAATGCAAATGGAATGGAGGAAAGAAACTGAGGATCTGTTTGCAGGGGAGTTTGGATTGTTCTGTCTTGTAAGTTTATATTTTCGCAGCTTTTTCTGTTGAAACGCGGCTGTGGGGCTTCATAACGGGTGGCTACGTTAACAAATAAATAAGACTTTTAGATGTGAATTTTGTATAGACTTCGCCTTGAATCAAATTAAGAACTGAATAATGGAGTCTCATCGTGAGACTATTTGCGACGAAAATACGAAAGGATATGAAAAATGAATAGCAGGAATGCAAAAATATTTTAAGAATTCTTCTGTGAAATTCTTTCTGATTGAAGGAAACATATTTTGTGCATTTCCCCCAAAATCCAGAGTTATAAATCTGGGATCCAAATTCTGGTTTTTGAACCTTTTGTTCGGAATTTAATCGGTCTTCATCATATGCAGTTTAACAATTTCTTGAGAACGTAGTAGGTGTTACTTTGAGAGAAAAGAGGTATGAGAGCGCGCACATACGCACACATACAGTATAAATATATGTATGTATATTATATATGTATATATATATATATATATATATATATATATATATATATATATATATATATATATATATATATATATATATCAAACAGCGGTGGCCACAGCCAGGTATACATCAATGGGGAGGCGGACATAAAGACTTGCTAAAAAGGGTCAATTTATTCCCGACGTTTCGTAATGGCTTCATTACATTTTCGAGGGCTGTATAAAATAAATATCATAAATTACAAAAAGGGTATAAATTTAAATTTAAAAAATTAAGCACAATTGGTTACAAATAAAAAAATTAAAAATAGAAGGAACAATTAAAAGGACAACGTAAAAAACAAAACAAAATCTCTAAAAAATATACAATATAAAAAAAATATATATATATATATAGAAAGTAAGAAGATATGGACCAACCTATTCAGTGGCAATGTTAAAACTAAACAGAAAACGAAAGACTAAAGAGAGGTACAGTGTGCCGGCAGAGGGTTTGGCTGTTTAACAAGGGGACGAGTCGTTTAATCATTAATGATTCCAAAATGGCCAATTCATGGCTGCTAGAGGCTCGCCCTAAAACAGAAAAATCCTTATTTTCAATTGAAGTTTTACATATTCTAGAGTGATTTCTGATATTCGAAAACTCTGGGTTTGTAATTTTACTGCCTGTCCTATAGCTTACTCCACGATGAAAAAACTTTTCACAACAGATCCAAAGCAAGTTTGGAGCCATTAAGGTCCACCTGATACCTGTTAATCCTCTCACCATCGGGTCTTTATTTAAGTACAAAGATCGTTTATGCCCTTATATGTCCTCCGGGTGTGTGTATAGCTATACGTGTCCTAAATGTAATTTAGGAACTTATATTGATCCACCAGGAGGCTTCTGAAGGTACGCATAGACTCTCATCGTGGAGTAAGCTATAGGACAGGCAGTAAAATTACAAACCCAGAGTTTTCGAATATCAGAAATCACTCTAGAATATGTAAAACTTCAATTGAAAATAAGGATTTTTCTGTTTTAGGGCGAGCCTCTAGCAGCCATGAATTGGCCATTTTGGAATCATTAATGATTAAACGACTCGTCCCCTTGTTAAACAGCCAAACCTCTGCCGGCACACTGTACCTCTCTTAGTCTTTCGTTTTCTGTTTAGTTTTAACATTGCCACTGAATAGGTTGGTCCATATCTTCTTACTTTCTATATATATATATATATATATTTTTATATTGTATATTTTTTAGAGAGATTTTGTTTTGTTTTTTACGTTGTCCTTTTTAATTGTTCCTTCTATTTTTAATTTTTTTTTATTTGTAACCAATTGTGCTTAATTTTTTAAATTTAAATTTATACCCTTTTTGTAATTTATGATATTTATTTTATACAGCCCTCGAAAATGTAATGAAGCCATTACGAAACGTCGGGAATAAATTGACCCTTTTTAGCAAGTCTTTATGTCCGCCTCCCCATTGATATATATATATACATACATACATATACACATACATATTATATAGATAGACAGATAGTTAAGAGAGAGAGAGAGAGAGAGAGAACGTTCCTTCTAGGAGGAAAGTACAGGTCAGTATATAAAATCAGGTTTTTATATATATATATATATATATATATTATATATATATATATATATATATATATATATATATATATATATATATTTATATTTATATAAATATATATTTATATTTATTATATGCTCGTATATACACACAGTATATGTATATATATACTATATATATATATATATATATATATATATATATATATATATATATATAACAATTATATATATATTGTATATATATGTATGTATATACATATGTTTGTGCATGTATGTATGGCTATGCATATATATATATATATATATATATATATATATATATATATATATATATATATATATATATATATATATGCAAAGCCTAATATTATACACTGACAGGTATAATTTTCTCTTAGAAAGTTAGCTCAGATGTTCTTTCCCCTTACCGTTAATAGCAGATATTTTGGGGTGAAGTTGCTAACCACATGCACACCTCAAATGACCTTTAAGATGTACTACAGTGACTAATAACATTAAGCAAGCAATATTTCCTCCATTCCTTTCCCATACCAAAAAATTAAATACTTGCTCTTTCCCATATATCTGTCTATCTACTATATGTGTATATATATATATATATATATATATATATATTACATATATGTATACATATATAATAAATATAAATAATACATATATATATATATATATATATATATATATATATATATATATATATATATATATATATATATATATATATATATATATATATATATATATGAACTCCAGGATAGTGTGGAGTTGATCAGGTTCTTTTGATCTGATATTGTAGATCATTACCACTTTGGAAGAACTCCAATGAGTATGATCACTGACATACAACACTTTCAGGTAAATTCTGAGAGAGGATACATGAAACACTTGACGAAAATTAATAATACAAAACATATTCAACTTATAGTTAGAAACCCCTCTGAAAACTGAATAATGGGGGAGAAAAAGAAAACATACATACGATAATAACAAAATGCCATACACAACCGCAGTCGCCTTTCTAAGTGTCACGCCAAGGCAGAGAGAAAGCAACAGAACAAGGTAGAAAACTATCTTTCTTAAACTTACGATAGTAGGAGACAAAAGGGGGAAGGAAACCTTATCCTACTTAAAATATTTGCAGTAACCTTGTACCCAAAACAATTCAATAATGGTGAGAGCAGAGCACAGAGACTGAAAAATTATATGAGTAACGGAGATAGCTTCCAAAGGTCGTCTCTACGTTAGCTGAAATCGGCCTTATCTCGGCACACGATGGTGTCCAAAAGTCGTCCTTGCATAGAGTGGCCTAGCTTCAACATAAGAAGAACACTATGAATAATGTAAATAATATGGCGATCTTACTTTTCTCCGGCACTGAAGGGCCTCCTCACGACTCCAAGGACTCAATGCAAAAATAGACCGAGGCAGTAGAAATTACGATCGTCTCTCACGACCACACCGGGGGATGCATAGAAGAGCAAATGTTAAGCTCTCCTTACATGCTGAAGATAACAGGTACGGAGAGAGGCACCAAGTGCTGGCCTCCAAATCTCAACCCCAAACTCCAGTTCAGGATAAGTGAATGGGCGAAAGGGTCACGCTCCGGTGACACAGCAAGGAGAAGGGCGTCACAAAAAGTATCCTTTATAATACTGGTCAACTGCCGGGAAATAGCACACTGGTCCTTCTCAAGCGGCGCCGAATAAAGAATTACCTCCTCGCCCCTGAAGGGCCCCCTCGACAGATCCGAGGGACAGGTCAAGATGGAATAAATCAGGCAACGAACGGCCGAACCACCATCATACATGAAAAACAAAAGCAATCTTCATGGGCGGAGTAACATCAATACAATAACAACCCATGAGGGGAGGCAAAAGACCCATTTCCAGCTTGCAGGGAGAACAGCAAAAGGAACTGGGCTAAATTTGCAAAAATTTACTGTAAAATAAAAGGGGTCGACAAAATTTAATAAATTACCTTAATTTATGATAATGTATGTACTGTATATATAATTTTTATATTTATAAATACATATACATAAACATATATTTATGATGTATATAAAACATATATATGTGTACGCAATTGATAAACAAAAAGTTTAATATTTAAAATGTAACATCTGTCATTGACATGAGAGTTTGCATAATGACAAAAACAAAAGATTTCTGATGAGACGGAGACTTGAACATAGGCAACGACTGACAGATATTCTGATTCGTTACTGCAGCCGCCTTACTTACCGGCAGGGATGAAAAAGAATAAAACGGTACAGTTCACGAGTAAGAAACACGTTTATTTCGTTCGATTTAAAAACGACTTCATTTGCATCTGCCTCTCAAAGCAAGGTCTCATTCCAGAGCCAGGGCTGTATAACCATAATGACATCAAGTACTTCAAAAAAAGATGATGTAAATAGCGAATCGGGGTGAAAATTCTGCCTTAATATTTCTTTCGAAACTGGTTTATGTTGTAAAGTTACTGTGTCATCGTGTATGTTACGCAGGTAATGGTTTTTTTATCTTTTCTGCAATCAAAGATGGAAATAATGACAGTAGAATGTAAGTAATGGTGCCAATTTTCCTTGTAATTTAAAAGCTTTAGGTGTCAGTATTCCAGGTAATTGTCAAGCATCACTGCGAAATCTTATATCTTTAGAAGCCTCAAAATCAAATTACAAAAGATAAAAAACCATCACCTAAGTAACATACACGAAGACTCAATAACTTTACAACATAACCAATTTCGAAAGAAGTATTAAGGCATAATTTTTCAAACGAAAAATCCGATCTCTAGGCGGAACTTTCGGAAAGAAATGTACTTTTGTGTTGATATCTAGTATTCTCTCTCTCTCTCTCTCTCTCTCTCTCTCTCTCTCTCTCTCTCTCTCTCTCTCTCTCTCTCTCTCTCTCGATGCCAGTGAGCTAAGGCAGTCTCTTTTAGTTTTCTGTAAAAGAAAACTATTGAGATGGCTATTTATCTATCCGTCCGCACTTTTCCTGTCAGCCCTTAGATCTTAAAAACTACTGAGGCTAGAGGGCTACAAATTGGTATATTGATCATTCCCCCTCCAATCATCAAGCAGACCAAAGTAAAGCCCTCTAGGCTTAGTAGTTTTTATTTTATTTAAGGTTAAAGTTAGCCATGATCGTGCGTCTGGCAGCGATATAGGACAGGCCACCACCTGGCCGTGGTTAAAGTTTGATGGGCCGCGGCTCATACAGCATTATACCGAGACCACCGAAAGATAGATCTGTTTTCGGCGGCCTTCATCATACGCTGTACAGAAAACTCGATTGCGCCGAAGAAACTTCGGCGCAAATTTTACTTGTTTTTATTTGTGCCGGGACGTACGGTTTCAAAAAAGTATTTGCTGGCAGTGTTTTATCCAACCCGCGACATTACCACCAGGGAGCCAGCATTCTGATGATGGAGTCCTATCTAGGTACCACCTGTTCCCGATGCCTATGCCTGCACGTTCACAAAATAGTCTGGCATATTCGCAATACATTTTCTTTCCCTAAAGGCGACTTCAGTGAACATACCACACCATCTATTGACATCAAATTTCCCTTGTTGATACGATTTTAAGTCTTATAGAAGTCGGCCTCAGTACCAAGCAATGTGGGGCGTACGCAGTTTCTGGAAATGGCTTTTCTGTCGACCGATGGCCAGAGGGTGGTCTCATCGGATGTCTGTGGCGGCTCGATCCTTGAGCCTGCAATGGAGTGGCCTCTCTCTCTCTGTCTCTCTCTCTCTCCCATCCTTTCTCTCATCGTTTGGGAGTTTGTTATCGTGTCGTACCTCTGTTAAACAGGATTTTGATGTGTTGAAGCACTCATTCCTTAATTTATTAATATCTTTAGATTTTATTTGTCTATAATTTATTTTTTACCTATGTTCAGTTTTATGTAGCTATTTGTTTTGGTTTTACAGGGTGTAATACGAGTTTGTGAAAATGTTTTGGGAAATAGAAGAAAAAGTAATTTTGAGCAGAAAATGTTCTGTATACATCTGCATTTTAAGGTTTCGTTTGTGGGCGAGGGAAATCTTAAAGTAACCGTTATCATTATCGATGCTTTCATGCAATGAACTCTCAAGGCAACACAATGGGCTGATTCTTGGATCAGCAGAATGAATTCCCAAGGCAACATATTGGGCTGATTCTTGGATCAGTAGCATGAATTCCCAAGGCAACATATTGGGCTGATTCTTGGATCAGCAGTATGAATTCCCAAGGGAGCATATTGGACTGATACTTGGATCAGCAGTATGAATTCCCAAGGCAATATATTTGACTGATTCTTGGATCACCAGTATGAATTCCCAAGGGAGCATATTGGGCTGATACTTGGATCAGCAGTATGAATTCCCAAGGCAACATATTGGACTGATTATTGGATCAGCAGTATGAATTCCCAAAGCAACATATTGGCCTGATTCTTGGATCAGCAGTATGAATTCCCAAGGCAACATATTGGACTAATTATTGGATCAGCAGTTGAATTCCTAAAGCAACATATTAGCCTGATTCTTGGATCAGCAGTATGAATTCCCAGGGCAACATATTAGACTGATTCTTGGATCAGCCGTATGAATTCCCAGGGCAACATATTGGACTGATTCTTGGATCAGCAGTATGAATTCCCAAAGCAACATATTGGGCTGATTCTTGGATCAGCAGTATGAATTCCCAAGGCAACATATTGGACTGATTCTTGGATCAGCAGTATGAATTCCAAAGGTAACATATTGGACTGATTCTTGGATCAGCAGTTGAATTCCCAAGGCAACATATTGGACTGATTCTTGGATCAGCAGTATGAATTCCCAAGGCAACATATTGGACTGATTCTTGGATCAGCAGTATGAATTCCCAAGGCAGCATATTGGACTGATTCTTGGATCAGCAGTATGAATTCCCAAGGCAACATATTGGACTGATTCTTGGATCAGCAGTATGAATTCCCAAGGCAACATATTGAGCTGATTCTTGGATCAGCAGTATGAATTCCCAAGGCAACATATTGAGCTGATTCTTGGATCAGCAGTATGAATTCCCAAGGCAACATATTGGACTGATTCTTGGAACAGCAGTATGAATTCCCAAGGCAACATATTGGGCTGATTCTTGGATCAGCAGTATGAATTCCCAAGGCAACATATTGGGTTGATTCTTGATCAGCAGTATGAATTCCCAAGGCAACATATTGGACTGATTCTTGGATCAGCAGTATGAATTCCCAAGGCAGCATATTGGACTGATTCTTGGATCAGCAGTATGAATTCCCAAGGCAACATATTTGACTGATTCTTGGATCAGCAGTATGAATTCCCAAGGCAACATATTGGGCTGATTCTTGGATCAGCGGTATGAATTCCCAAGGCAACATATTGGACTGGTTCTTGGATCAGCAGTATGAATTCCCAAGGCAACATATTGGACTGATTCTTGGATCAGCAGTATGAATTCCCAAGGCAACATATTGGGCTGATTCTTGGATCAGCAGTTGAATTCCCAAGGCAACATATTGGACTGATTCTTGGATCAGCAGTATGAATTCCCAAGGCAACATATTTGACTGATTCTTGGATCAGCAGTATGAATTCCCAAGGCAACATATTGGACTGATTCTTGGATCAGCAGTATGAATTCCCAAGTCAACATATTGGACTGATTCTTGGATCAGCAGTATGAATTCCCAAGGCAACATATTGGGCTGATTTTTGGATCAGCAGTATGAATTCCCAATGCAACATATTTGGCTGATTCTTACGTCTTCTTGGTCATATTGAATCGAAAGCAGTTCGGATGATAAGTGATCTTCCCTCACGTCCTTTAATTCTTTTTCATCCCGCTGCAAGGGGCTCCTCTTCCGGCTCCACAGCGCTCAAGGAGAGTGTCTCCCCATCACCCTTCAGGCTGCTTCTTCATAAATTTACCCTGGGGAAATCATGAATTTTCGTGCTGCACAGCGCTGGTACTTTTTCTCCCTCTACCATCAGGCTTTGGTATTATTTTCTTTTCTCTCGTTTTCTGTGAATCTTACCATTCGTAAGTAAGAAGGTCTGGTGCTTCTTTTAGAGGGAACTGTGTCCTTTTTCCTCTTGTCTTAATTATTTGCCTTGTTTTCGTCGGTTCTAAGGTTAGATAATGGCAATTTGTGCTACATTGGCATACATATGAAAGAAATTTATGGGAAGGATTTTTCTTGGATTGCTTTGATGTTAAATTGAACATTTCGATGTTAGGTGCTATGGAATTGTTGCATTTTTTCATTTCCGATGTACAGTTCATACAGTTTTTCATTTGTTTGAAAAATTTGTCTCAGAGTCAGGTTGTCACAGTTGATTGAGACCCATTCACGAACAATAAAATCCACACGTGTTATCCATAAACCCGATACATGCTTGCCTTTCGATAGTAAATTAAATTTTTGTTTAGCATATTAAGGTCGCTTTGAAAATAATTAATGAATTCTGAGTCTCTTTTAGCAAAAACTGAATGCCTCCTTGTGTTTGCGGATGGCTGTAATTTGCTAGAGGCACAAAATACCGGAGCGTTCTAATTTAGATTGTTCGCGGACTGCGTGTTTTATTCAGCAAGAGTCATTAAGGCTTGCCTAATCCTCGTCCAGCGGTCAGGATTTCCGCCATTACGTGCAGTTCTTGTTCTTGCCGCAATTTCCTGATGAGATAGTAACAAATAAAAGAAACATTTGCATGTATTCGTCCGGACATGGAGCAAAATGCTTCGTATCTTTTGCTAAATTCATTAGTCAACTGAATTTTCCTCTGTCAGCTTGGCTGTTTCAAACGTTATGTTTAATGGGCATTGCAAAATTTCTTTAGTGCGGTTTTATTTGCTTACTTGATTATTTATGGAGGAAAGCAAATGAATGAAAAAGATTTGTTCAGAGTTAATATTGTATCATAGGCTTCTCCACTCAGCATATCTTTCAAGATTCGAGATGTGTTTTGGGAGAGAGAGAGAGAGAGAGAGAGAGAGAGAGAGAGAGAGAGAGAGAGAGAGAGAGAGAGAGAGAGAGAACTTCTGGTATAGATGTATACTATCCATTTTTCTTTCTTTTCTACCTGAGAAGGTAACCCCTTGTCACTTCCTATAACAAATTTTAAGGTAATATATTCGGCGTTGCTAGGCTTTTGTGATATTTTAGGCCATTTGCTTGTTTACTGTTCTTACTTTCTCCTTCCTTTGATCAGACTCTTTTGTTGCACATTTCCTTTCATTTGCATTTGCAGGTCCTTATTCCAGGAAAGCCAACTTTACTTCAACTTATCTAGTCATATTAGCCTGTTAACATGTGAGTATTACGTAATATGTATACATTTGCAAGCAAGACGCTGCCATGATTACGCATGCATTGTCAGTATCTTTTCCTTCAGTATTAATGTCGGTCCTCTTTCACTCCTTTATAGAATGACCTTTCGACGGGTACTACTTCAATGACTGAGCAATTAGGCCTTCTTTTGTTGTTATCTTTTTTTCATCTGGGTGTCCCTTTCCGTCGGCATCTGTATGAAAAGATCGATAGTACACTGTTCAGTATAGGGAAATAAACGTAAAGTTACAACTGTAATTAAGCTTTATTAACGTTTTTTGTAAATATTTTATTAATGGAAGTTAGTAATCTCTTACATAGGAAAACCGCAAAAACCAGTGACTGCTTTCAATGTTTTATTCAATATACTCTGGGGATCTTTTTAGTGAACCTTGGTTAGATAGCCATCGGTCCTAGATTTTAATTGTTTTGAATATTTTAACTTTCAAAGCATTCTTATAAGCGAAGTTTTCATAAGGCTTGATATCCGTAACAAGATGTGAGTAGGAACCTGCTAAACTGCATTTACAATTTGAAAGGTTTCTGTTATTACAATAATACTGCTATCGCTTAAGAATATTTAGATATCTGGCAAGAAATTCTCAGCAATGACAGGTGTTTAAAGTGGTGTCTAGTTGTACGTCCGTGCTTTGCTCTTGATTCTGTGGCCAAATTTCCTAACGAGCATTTTTTTATATTTATTTTGTGTTCGTTTTACCTAGTCAGCTGCTGGAATCACTCAGTAGCCACGAAAAAGTTTGCATTTACCTTTCAAGGTAACGATGACGAAAGGAATCTTTTTTCCAGAAAAATTTTACAGGATTCAGTAAGTATCCACGATTGTACTTACTACATTTACCCATAAGTAATTTATACATTGGATTTTCAAACACACACGCACACACACACACATATATATAAATGGATACTTCTTTGTAATACTCATAATATAACATTTTCATACGTAGAATAAGGGGTCAACTATTATACTTATATATATATATATATATATATATATATATATATATATATATATATATATATATATATTATATATATATATATATATATATATATATATATATATATATATATATATATATATATATATATATATATATATATATATATATATATATATATATATATATATATATTCATATTCATATACACACATATATATATATATATGTGTGTGTTCTAAAATAACTCTGAAACGCGTTGAGCAATTTCAACGAAACTTGGTATACGTATGACTTACTATCTGAAAAAGAATACTGTGTGGGTAAGACATCACTGAGATGAATAGTGACACTCCCGATGCCCTTTAAGTCCAAGTTCAGTCCCAATAGGAAGTTGGGTGAGAAGGGGTGAAAAATAAAATGTCAAAAATGACAGGTATTAGTGTCTAATCCATAGTTTTCAAGGTTGCTGAGATGAATAATGACATTTCCGATACCCTTTAAGTCTAAGTTCAGCCCAGATAGGAATGGGGGGTGAGAAGGGGTGAAATATAAAATATAAAAAATGCTGGACAATGTAATTAAAGCAACTATCTTAACAGGAAAGGGAGAGAGTGAGAGGGAGAGGAAGTGAGAGAGTAGAGGGGATGTTAGGGAGGAGAGAGAGAGAGAGAGTAGGGGGGATGTTAGGTAGGAGAAAGAGGGAAAGAGTGAGGGAGAGTTGGAGAGAAAGAGAGAGAAGGGGGGAGGAAGTGAGAGAGTAGAAGGGGTGTTAGGGAGGAGAAAAAAAAAAAGAGAGAAAGAGAGAGAGAGAGAGAGAGAGAGAGAGAGAGAGTGTTTATCAGTTGGTTTTCCCAGACAGAGCAGTATTGGTCAGCTAGTAATATATATATATATATATATATATATATATATATATATATATATATATATATATATATATATATATATATATATATATAACATTACTGTGTATGAATGTATATATGCAAATGTTTTATATATATATATATATATATATATATATATATATATATATGTATGTGTGTGTGTGTGTGTGTGTGTCTGTATGTGTGTGTACATGTATATATAATATTGTTATGTGGGTCATTTGGCTAATGAGTTTATAATTAATTAATTGGATTTATATTGCCTTGCTTTACCTAAGACCCATATAATTCTGTCAATTAAGGCTAAAATTAAACTTTTAATTAAAGGACAAATATTGAATAGATCAGGTCACCAGTTAACACTAGTTAACAAAGAATAGAGGTTTATTTCATAACCACTTGAATGAATTCAGGAAACTTACTGGAACACTAGTTTCCAACAAAAGTAAAATAAAATGGATTATTTACAGGAGCTAACAGCAGCTCAGAATATTAGTTCTACTCAGGACAAACCTCAGTGCTAAATAGAAATGAACGCAACAGATTTATCTGCCTCTAAGATGCCTTATCAGGCATTTACTGCAAGGTTGTATGGAGGCTTCTTGGTACTGATGATGCAGATTCTTCTCCAAGAAAGAGGATTTTTCTGCAGGCCCAAGGTGTACAAAATTCTGGAAAAGATATATCCAGATAACAATCTTGTATTACAGAAACTCTCACTTGTCTTTACTTGATTACAAGGTCATGATTCTTATGTCAAGAATAATACTTTTAACATCATGGGGATAAGTTATGTGACTTCACTAGACAACAATAATTGCACTTAATAGATGACTTCATAAATGGGATATGTTTTACTAGGATTTCTTTGTCAGTGACTGTTTAAAAGAGGAAAATTTGAACAAGGAAACATGAGAGTTTCAGTCGGAGGGAAAGAGAATTGGGTGTAACTGTCAAATCAGACTTGCTGCTGGGTTAGCTAATGCAGTGATCAGTTGCATAAGATTCCTTGGTCCGTTGGAATAACAATTTTCTCCCTCGTTTTGAACAAAGGAGGAAAAACAAAGTAGTGCTGGAGGAGGACGCGGACACATCCATGTTCTGTGGGAGCTGAGTGTAGAGTCTCTTGATGCTGGACAACGTCTCGCTGTTTGCTTGAAAATTCCTCCTACCATGGGCTTGACCTGAAATGACAATACTCTTGTCAGTACAAAAGATGGAGGAAATTGGGTTTTAAGAACAGTATAACTAAGGTCTGGCCTAGCAAAACTGTATCCTCTATGACTCTCTTAAACTAAAAGTCTCACCCACTGGCGAATTTAATTTGGAAACACTGCTTCCTGCTCGCCTTTTCTCACGCAAGAAATCTATATTCTTACTAGCTTTAACTAGAGAATTAATTTGTTCTACTAAGAGGCAAGAAGAGAGGTCAAACAGCAAATATTTATAATAGCCCCCCCTTAAGAAGGCATTCACTCCCTTTCGGATGTGAAGGCCTTTACTAAGCAAGTTGTTTGCCTTGATTACTTTACTCTTTTCCCCTGAACAGATTTTGCCCTTGTAATGTGGCCAGCTAAGGATGTACCTGATTCTAGAATATGATACGAGCTTTAATCACTTACTTTCTACAGAATCCTAACACTACTCAATGGTGTCTACGGATATTTACGTGATACCTTGATGATCGTGATATTTAGTCCTAGACAATGGTACGTTCAGTTGTATCTTTTATGACATGATCCATTAGAACACTGCCAGCACAATGTAAATGACAGTGAACTAGCTAAATTACAATATTCTTACAAGTATGCAATTTCTTACACTAGAATGTACAATCATAGTAGACGAAGGAGTAACCTGAGTTCTTAAATGAGTTTTTTATATTGGACAGAGAGAGGTGCCCATTCCTCCTCAGTTTTATATGGAAAATGCTTTCCTTAATTGAGGTATTATGCCATGTGTGTCATGAGCTCAGTGGCTCTATTCACAATAGTTATGATTACTGGCTTAACTAGTTATACTTGCTTAGTTATGGCTGCTCATTACAAGATTTAAATGACAAGGTTACTGCTACTACTGGTGGTATAGCCTGTTACTAAGGCAGAGATTACACCGGTTACCTCCTCTGGGCAGGAGCTAGGATCACTCTGGGATGGAAAGGCACTGTGCCAAGGAGGTATGCATGCCAGGGGGAGCTTGTGGCTCTTGCAACTACTGGGCTCTCTTCTGCCCCTTTTTCTTCTTCTTTGGGTTCCTCCATGATGAGGGCATCAACTCTGGGGAAAGGCCAGAAGGGCTATCGGGTGCGAAGTCAGGGGTAACCCCCAGAGGCCACTGGAGGGCTCCCTACTCCGGCTGCTGCGACAAATGAAGCAAGAGCGGTCTCAACCTTTGCGTCCGAGGAGGCCAGTTCCTGGTCTCCCAGAGAAGGTGTAGTAGTTCGATCCACCAGAGGTTCATCCTCTGGGGACAGATTTAGTGAGGAAGAAGTGTCGGGTGCAGGAGGCTCACATGTTGCTAGGATCAATGCTGTGAATGTTCCTGGATCTCCTGTAGGAGGATCTGTGTCATGATCTGGATCTGGCACCATGGTAGGGGCCAGGCACAAGGTACAATTCTAGTGGTGGCTCAACCTCTGAGACGGAAGGAGCGTGGCACTGCTCAGAGCTCGCAAGTGGCACTTGCAGAGGTTGAGGGTCAGGCATGCCTGACGAGGGGTCCAGAGGTGCAATACTGCAGATGGCCTAAGTTGGGCTGATGACAAAGATTCTTGTCCCAACTAGAGGTCAGAGCCTCTTGGAGATGCTTGATTTGGGATATCCGCTTGCTGTTGCTTATTTGGGCAGCCCTCCCAATTAGTGGAGTGGCCTGTCACCTTGCACACTCGACAGCGGTACTGCTTCCCTTTACTGTCCTTTTGTGCAGAAGGAGGATTTCACTTTGGAATTGGACTGCGTGTGCCCCTTCCATTGACCACTTCAGCAGGCGGAAGGTATTTCTTCTTGTTTTGGTGGCATGCCAGGCAAAGTAACTGTGCTCATGTTTGTTGATCCTACAGTCGATGCCTTCATTGTGGAGGTAGCAGGGCTGTGAAGTGGCATTGGGGAAGGGCTTTCCCAGAGGAGGTCCCGATATAACAGGAATTCCACTCCACCCTGATTCCACTCACTATGCCAAGGTGGTGAGGTAGCATGCCCCAAGGTGTCGTGACCTGGAGCTCGACTGTAGGAATGGATTTGGTGTGGCCCTTTACCCATTTCATCTCCTACCTAGTTTTCTTGTCAACCGTGGAACTGGCTGGCGCTTGGGGCCTGTCACTCAGGCTATCATCTGCTGCAGTGTCTACCATAACCAGTAGGGCCACTGGCAGGCTAGAGCCATCAGGGTGCCACCGAGATGAACTGGGTATCAGCCTCTCGGGGTGAGGTATCTTCTGCAGCCCGGGGTGGAGAACATGGTGCTTATTAAGTTTGACAAACTTGGTGGCTGGGACATGATTTGGGCAGGTCGGATGTCCAGCACTGTAGTGGTCGGCAGCACCATGGGATCAACAGGGCCCATTGTGGTGGCTCGGTTACCTGCGGTGACCGTTGGTGGAGAGGCTTGAGTGGAAGTGGATGGAGAGGAGTTCTGGTTATTGGTAGGAGGCAGCTTATTGGTGCCCAACTTCTAGCAGCAATCGGATTCAGTGTGCCCCACCTTGTAGGCTTTCTAGGTAGTCCGTTTTTCGGGCAAGTCGAGCCTGAGGGGTACCTGGATGGCACTATGTGCTGTTAAGATGTGCTGTGGGACTGGTTGTAGGTTTCCAGGAATCGGCCATACGGCAAGCTTCCATAAGTGGGCTGCTTGTCATTGAGATACACAGCAAGGGGTCCGGGAACACATTGGAAAAGATCCTCCATCATGGTCTGATTATACAGGTCCTCGAATGTGGTGCTCAAGAGGGAGTCGAACCAGCATGTACCAGACTGGGTCTTGTGATGGGCCCATTTGTCCAGGACCAGCCGACTTCCTTGGGAAAACCTCAAAACCGCTGTCCCCATTTCTCCGGGGTTATTTTGTCAGGCTTTTGTTATGACCCTACGAACTTTTACCATGCTGCCTCTTTGACTTTTCTCCAGTGAGCGGAGGGCTGCCTTAGTTTTACCTTCCATGTGCTTGGCAATCACTGAGGCCCTCTGTCTCGGTGATGTTGTAGTTTTTGAAGAGAGTCTCTGTTTCCTCCAACCATGCTTCTGGCTCTTCCTCAGTCCACTTGGGGACTAGGGAATTAATGCTTGATATTGGAGCATTTGGTGCAGCAGGTTTGGGGTTGGAGGCTTGTTAGGTAGCCAAAGCTTCAGCATTTTCTTTTCGAGCCTTCTCCAGCTCGAGCTCCTTTTCTTTAGAGCTAGCTCGCTTGCCCTGAAGGCTAATTCATTCTGTCTTTTTTCTCTTCCCTTGCCTCTCCCAGCTGCCTTTGTTCTTCTCATACTTCCTCTGCATCTTCACACTTCCTCTCTTCTCTTTCTTTCCTCTCTTGCTTGGCCAAGTCATCCAGCTGTCCCTTGACCCAATCGGCTGAGCTCTGCTCCTTCATAAGACCCAGTTCCTTGCCCATGTTCAGGACAGCTAGGCGATGTTCCAGCAACATGGTTCTGGGAGTGTAAGGATGTCTACCTTGGATGACTGGAATGACTTACGAATTGGGGAAGTGTTTCTCAGATTTGGGTGACACTTCAGTGGTGTGGCAACCTTTCAATAAGGTGGCACTGTTGCTGAGTGTGCCATGCAAAGGTCAAACTAATGGCACTCTGTATCTCGAGGTACAGGTGTAGTTTAGTCACACAGGACTTTTTGTCTTTGGTGACACTAGGTGCCAGTGCGTTCCAAGGAATCAACACTCTTTTGGAGTACCACTAATTGTACTAAATGGAAATGCACTCTGCCCAAACAGCGCGTAGGAAATAAGTAGGAAAAAGGAAAGGTAAGAGGAAACAGATAGGTAAGCACTTCAGTTGGTTATAACAGTGCCTCAGGTTGCTGGCACTGTGGAAAAGAAAAATCAATTTTGGTTGCTTTGGCACTCGTGGGTGACTAGTTCCTAGTACTAGCTGTGTTACTTCCTTTCATGGAGGGAGGAAGGCTTTATGCTTAAGTCTGGATAAATAGACCCCACTTGTGATGGGCATTTATCAATAACTGTAGTTAATTCTTAACTTATCCTCAACTATATTGGGGCAGAGGTGTGTTGTTTTTTCTTATGTCGGCCCGTTCTTTCTATGAAGATGGTGCACGTACACTCTCAGCTACCTACAGCGCTTAAGAAAGTTAAGGGAAGAGAAAAGAAAAAGAAAATGAAGCAAGTACTGACACAAGTGTAAGCAAAAGTTTGCACTGCATGAAAAAATGAGAGAAAAAAGAAGGAAAATATAAATAGATACTAGCAGGTTTTCTTATCTTGAATACTCTGATTAATTTGGCTATGTTAGGTAATGGGTTCTCTGCCAATATTACATGATCCTATTATACCATGTTCTTATTAATTCTTGGTAATATTCTTTAATTTTGTACTTACACGTATTATTAAATTATCTTGAGTTTTTTTTATTTTCTTTTATTTATTTCACTACAAAGATGTATATTTGTATTGTTTATCCAGGTAACCGAGCAATAACCACTCCTCACAGGTAAGTAGTTCTAGCTTTTTAGCGACCTGACCAATTGGCTACCCACTTTTTTATTCTAGCACAGAATTCAAACTGTTAACATTGTCTGCTCACCCCTCACGTTAAATTTTTGCAACCCGGTGACTATTATTGATTTGGTGAAATTATTTACAATGAAATGAATTTATTTGTTTCTGATGAAAAGTGGCCTTTTAGGCAATTTTAGTGGTCTGTGTGAACAGTGTAAGGAAGGAATAGTTAGGGGTACAATTTCCCCCTGTAACTCCTGTGGTTAGCGAGCACAGCATGATATTACCACTTGCCAGAATATATGTGCTTGCCAGGAATCAGTCAAAAAGTGGATGAGGCATGTAGCGCCATTCCGCTATGCCGAAACTGAAAGCAGAAATGTGTAAAAATGACCGCTAACAACCACAGGCTCCACAGTTTTTGTCTGTCCGCCATTTTTGTTGTGTATCATGCCACCAGTTTTCTTGTCAGAGCTTACTGCCATCTAGTGGTAGGTTCTGACTAGGAAACTGGCCGAAGAGGGTTGTAAACCATACCCGCTCCAGAACTTCTTGTAAATTTTCTAGTTTTATATTCCTGACTAATTGGCTAACATTTTTTTCTTTAAACACATTGCATAAAATTATTTGGACCCAGTTTCCTTAAATGAAGTATTTTATTATAAAGATTTGAGCGTAGTACACTACGGTAGTTTGTCAGTGCGGAGAATTCTTTGAATGAGGGAGATGTATGCTCATGATGTCACACAGGGAATAACACACACGTGTCTTGTTTATACCGACACCAAAGATTTAATATGGTGGCTACTGGTTCGCGGGCAACCCCTCAAGATGGTTGACGGGTCATGACCGTGCACTGCTAATGGAATACAAAAGTAACAGCGCTCGGCGGAGGAATACCAATCTCCCACCTTTCTGGGTAATTTTCTTACAATACAAAAAAGAGCAAAACACTGAATTCCTCTTATAAAACTAATGAGCCTTATGTGGGAATACAAGTTTTAAACTTAAACTACCATAAATGTTGTTTTCCGTTATAAAGACGGAAAACGAATTTTATTTTTTTTTTTTTTTGGCGCGCCATAATTAATTCCTGCACTTGGTGGCCATGCTCACTGTGGGGCCCTTCACGATACAAAGGAATGGACACATGATGTTCTTACTGGCCTGATTTACTTAACGTAAACGGCAAAATATGAAATTAAACACTGATACAGTTATTTATGTTATTAATAGAAAAGAAATTTAATGATTTCCGCACGAGGGAAAGTAATAATTCTCTTCGTGATTGCTCAGTTGGTGGCCTCTCTTTTAAGACTGACACGGTTTCTTTGTGATAATATCTTAGGAAGTTATGAAATTGTCCGTCCTACTCTATGAGAGAAGCTCTGGGCACACGCTCTCCTTTTTTTTTGTCATGCAATAAGCTAACTAATTAAAAAAATTTAATATCATGCAATACTCGTTGGTCAGCAAATAGCAAAATAATAAATCTGACCCTGTAACTCACTACGACATTGACTGAATGCGGCTGCCTGACGCGGTATTTCAAACATACGCAATTTCTAACTTTTCCTATTCGTAAATTGTAAATGTGCTCATTTATTGCACTCTTTCCTACCTACTCTATCCTATTCATATAACAATGATATTACTATTACTTACCTTGGTATGTATCCTTCTTTTCTTGGGAAAATATTGCATGAAATTAATATGATCTGACTTTTATCTTTGAATTAATTCATATTTAATTTTCCAAGTTCTTTATATTTCTGTGAGATAGCTAGCATCACCTAATTAATTAATTACAGAGATCGTGGCAAGATATTGCCATTGTTACATAGGTCATTCGGCTAATGAGTTTAATATTTAGTTAATTGCATTTATATTGCCTTGCTTTACCTAAGACCCACGTAATTCTGTCAATTAAGGCTAAAATTATCTTTAATTAAAGGACAGATATTGAATAAATCAGGTCACCAGTTAACACTAGTCAACAAAGAATAGAGGTTTATTTCATAACCACATGGATGAATTCAGCAAACTTACTGGAACATTAGTTTCAACAAAAATAAAATAAAATGAAATGGATTATTTACAGGAGCTAACAGCAGCTCAGAATATTAGTCCTACTCAGGACAAAACCTCAGTGCTACATAGAAATGAACGCAACAGATTTATGTGCCTCTCAGATGCTTTATCAGGCATTTACTGCAAGGTCAAATTGAGGCTTCCTGGTACTGATGATGCAAATTCTTCTCCAAGAAAGAAGATTTTGTGCAGGAACAAGGTGTACACAATTCTGGAAAAAGACGTATCCAGATAACAATCTTGCATTACAGAAACTCTCACTTGTCATTACTTAATCACAAGGGGATGATTCTTATGTCAAGAATAATACTTTTAACACCATGGAGGATAAGTTATGTGACTTCACTAGACAACAATAATTGTACTTAATAGGTGACTTCATAAATGGGATATGTTTTACTAGGATTTCTTAGTCAGTGACTGTTTAAGAGAGGAAAATTTGAACAAGGAAAATGAGAGTTTCAGTCGAAGGGAAAGAGAACTGGGAGTAATTGTCAAATCAGCCTTGCCGCTGCATTAGCTAATGCAGTGATCAGTTGCATAAGATTCCTTGGTCCGTTGGAATAACAATTTTCTCCTCGTTTTGAACAAAGGAGGGAAAACAAAGTAGTGCATGGAGGAGAAACGTACATGTCCGTGTTCTGTGGCAGCTCAAGTGTGGAGTCTCTTGATGCTGGGCAGCTCTCATGTTTCCTTGAAAACTCTTTCTACCATGGGCCTGACCTGAAATGACAAGAGTCTCACCAGTACACAAGATGGAGGAAATAGAGTTTTAAGAACAGTATAACTAAGGTCTGGCCTAGCAAAACTGTATCCCTCTGTGACTATAAGCTAAAAGTCTCACCCGCTGGCGAATTTAATTTGAAAAACACTGCTTCCCGCTCGCCTTTTCTCACGCGAGAAATCTATATTCCTCCTAGCTTTAACTAGAGAATTAATTCTGTTCTACTAAGAGGCAAGAAGAGAGGTCGAACAGCAAATATTTATAATATATATATATATATATATATATATATATATATATATATATATATATATATATATATATATATATATATATATATATAATGTTT
>NC_089741.1:1203658-1236158 GCF_040412425.1 Macrobrachium rosenbergii | reverse complement strand
TGCATTGTCTAAAACACTCTGTGGGTCAGGTTACAGAACATCACCTGGTATTGTTCGACACTATATAATGGTAAAGTTCTAGGGTCTATGATCACAGTATATGGCAATGAAGGGTCCTGTCCATACACTAAAAAATACGGGGTATCTCTTATGGAGCTATTATACACTGTATTAAGCGCAAGTTCTGCCATTCCATTGGCAACATCTCTACCCACTGATTCGGACTGTCTGCTACTAAATATTTCAAAATATTTGTAACTTCTCTATTACGGGATTCAACTAACCCATTGGCTGAAGGCCGGTAAGATGTAATTGTGAAATGTTCCACATTCAACATTTTTGTTAGGTCTTTTATTACTTCGTTAATGAATTCACATCCATTGTCACTGATTTACATATGGGGACAGCCGAACTTCACTATGAATGAACTCAAGGCTCTGGCAAGATACTGCCGATTTATCCACCATTGCATACGTGTGCGTATATTGCATAAACGCATCCACCATCACACACACTTACCTGAATTGCCTGTCCCCTGGGGGGAAGGGTCCCACAACATTAATGTGTACTCTGGCAAATTTGATTGGCTCCACTGGCCACATTCGAGCTTTCAGAATAGTATGTCCATGGGTTCTCATGGCATTACAGATGTGGCACTGGGAGATGATTTTCACCATGTCTTTTTTCATCCCTACCCAAACAAAGGATTCTTGTGCTCTCTTGAGGGACCTTTCTATACCTTTATGTCCTGCATAGGGACTTACATGTATCACGTGGATGGCTTTCTGTACCAAAAGAGCGAGGAAGGATGGCATGGTATCAGATATCACCTGTCTCTTTCTCATATTTACAAAATAAGATATCTCCTTCAAGGAAGAACATATCTTTAGGCACTGTTAGGAAATCGGGAAACTCGTTACTGCACCCTTACATAAGCCTTAACCTGTTCAATCCAGGGTCTGGACTCCTGACCCCTCATCACTTCTTCCACACTCCAACCACACAAATCATTCACACTCTCTCTCTCTCTCTCTCTCACTCCCAGGGCATCTGCCCTGACCCCCTTGAGGATCAGTTCTCTCATTCTCACAGCTGGCCTGATTCGCACCCTTTCGCTCTCTCCCTATCTCTTGAATTACCAAGTTATTCCTGCTTTCTACTTAGGTGCCTCTGAGGCATGCAACTGTTTCTTTCGTCGTTGTCCCTCTTTGCTGCTCAGGTTGTAACTCCCATTATGGCACTCCTGGGGAGAAAATCAGCTACTTTATTTGTTTTCCCTGCTATATGTTCAGTTCCCACAATATCAGACTCTAACAGCTGCTCGATCCAATGAGCCTGGCGAGTGGTTAAATCCCTTTTCTTGAATAAATCTCTCAATGGGCGATGATCTGTGTTTATTTTGACTTTATGCCTCAGCAAAAGTAGCGATGTCTCTCTAGCATCCATAGAATTGCCAACGCCTCTCTATCAAAGGTACTGTAATTCTTCCCTGCCCCTTTTAATGCTTGTGATGCAAAACAAATCAGTTTTTCATTCCCTGCATCGTCAACTTGAGAAATCACTCCCAATAGCTATACTGCTCATGTGGGTGGTTACTAGAAATGGTCGATCGAACTTTGGATATGCTAACAGTTCATTACTAGTGAGTGAAATCTTTAATTCTTGAAAAGCTATTTCTTCCTCCTGTCCCCAATGAAAATCTGACTGTTTCTCAATGAATCTAGTGGTCTCACTATTTTACAAAAATGTTATGAATTTACGATATTGCTTCCAAGGAAACTGGCAACTTCTATTGCACTCTTCGGTCTACTTATCTGCACAAGGCTTAGGCCTTCAGATGTTACGATGTGCCCCAAAAATTCAACTTCTTGCTGAAAGAATTTACATTTGGTTAGATTTAATTTTCATACCATGTCGCTTTAAAGCTTCTAAGACTTCAAGAATGTTCTTATGTTCTTCTGCTGTAGTCCCTATTATGATTATGTCATCTAAGTATACAAACATGCTATGCCCCTAACAGCAGAGCTAATACGGACATCTTAACATGAAAAAATGGGCAGGATCATTCTTTACTCAAAAGGAAAGTAATTGTATTCAAAAAGTTGATCATTAGTTATCAAGGCTGTCTTTTTCTTTGCTACTCTCGTCTATAGGTATTTGATGATAACCTTACTTTAAATCCAAGGTGGTGAAGAATTTTACTATCTCTGACCTTGATCAACAATTCTTCGATAGAGGGCAATGGGAATGCATTGTCTTTGGTGATACTATTCAACTTTCTATAATCAACACATAGCCTAAGAGAACCAGCCTTCTTTTAACCATCATAGTAGGCGAGGCCCAAGGAGATTCACTTTCTCTAATTGTCCCTTGTTCCCTTAATTTATTAATTTCGCTCTCCACTTCCCGCTGATAACAAACTGGAATTCTATATGGCTTAGATCTTATGGGTGGTTGATTCTCGGTCTCTATAACAAAAGGATAATTATTTATTCTGCTTGGGGTTTCGTCCGCCAGTCGTGATTACATTTTGATAACGTTCTATAATTTCCTTTGACAATATTTTGGTATGTAACAGGGGGTAGAACCATGTAACAGGGGTAGACCCACCAGCTGTTCCCAGAAGTCTACCTAGACGTTCTTCACCATGACCCTGACACGTGCTAATCAAGGTCACGAGTGCTTAAGGAGCTGTTTCACAGGGTTCAAGGTCACATCGGACCACTGTCATCACGATCACGCTGATCACTAATATTAATAAATGGCACATTTATCTCGCCATGTATTACCTCACTCAGACCCAGAATGATAAATTCTTCCCATTTCTGATGGGGTCTGGTCATAAACTAAGGTACCTTTCAGGTAAATTGTGTGGGGTGTCGCAGTGGGATGAGTGTGTGTGGGTGGTGCCACATCTCCCGCCCTCTGGGGCAGTTGGTAATTTCCCCCACCACCCTTCGATCTTAGGGAGACTCGTAGGCACCTCGGTCTCCTCCCTCTGTGGGGATTTGTTGTCCTTTTAAATATACATCGATCCCTTCTCGTCTGTGCCAGCTTTCATTATTTCGTTCCTATCCACAAAAATCAATCCCTAAAATAACCAAAATTTCTTCTACTTGTAATGCTTGTACTACATAGAAGGTATGCATCACTACTCACCCATCGATGGTTACCTGCTGCTTCACAGTCCTCTGGGTTACCATCCGATGGCCGCCTGCTGTACTTAAAACTAAACCTTTCATAGGCTGCACCAACCCTGTCACTAGGTTTTCTAACAAAGACACACTTGTGCCAGTGTCGACCAATGCCCTTTCGCTGTCGCTCTCCCACCCATATTTCCACAATGGGCACCACAACTTCCTTCACAGCCTCGACATTTGGGTAGGGCAGCGACAGTTGGCGGAGGCCTCTCCACTACTTCTGGGGGTGGTTGTCTCCCCTCACTCCCAACAAGGCATCCCCTGTTCTACCTGGGGGCACAGTCGTTGTTTGGACCTGATAAGCATAGGTGTAGTCGGGGGGTCCTCCTAGCTCCTCCTCCACGCTGCCTTCCCTTCCCCTCCTTGGTGTAGGGGAGCATTGTTCTGCTGGTCGTTGTCGTTTTTGGACAAGCGTTCATGAGGTGGTCTGTTGCATTGCATCGAAAAAACAATACTGCCGCTCAGTGAGAGAGGGCACTGGGCCCTCACGTGGCCCTCTCTTCCACACTGCCAGCAGTGTCCAACCATCTTTTTCTCGGCTGGTTTCCCCTTGCCTCTATGAGGTCCCTGGGTGCATGACCCTGCCACCTGGATGGTGGGTGAGGCTGGATGAAGACTCGCTTGGTCAGGTTATTTAACGTTGCAACAGATGGTTGGGAGGTGGCCTGCTCACTCCCCCTTGCTTGTTCGTGGTCTAACAGAAGTTGAAGCTTCAGCCTCAACGCTTGTAGGGGCTTCTGATTGCCAATAAGGAATCCAACTATGGAGGTGGGAAGAATTCGATAGCATGCGTTGGGAAAAGGCTTCTTTTCCCCTTACAGTCTGGTCTCTTCAGGATGAGGGACTCATAGTCTTCACCAACGCAATTACAGAATGCTGAAATCGACTCTCCCACCCCCAACATGGGGTCATAGGTTTCCATTCGTTCCATCTTCTCTTCTCAGTGTAGGGCAACCTGTTGGGTGAAGTGTTGTTTAAAAGTACCCCAGTCTGCAGAATACCTGGCGTCCCAACTCTTGATTTGCTGTGCTGCATTCCCGGTGTGACTTTTTGTTTTGTTTATTAACTTTTTCTCTATCTGTCCAGCCTACGGTGGCGTTTTCAATACACTGTATGAAGTCTCGATCGAAAGGAAACCTTCACCAGTGTGTTAGTTGTCAAACTCAGGCACTGATCCATCTAGCACTGGCAGTTTTTTTTTATTTTCTCGTCTGGTCGTGCTTGCAGGGACAATGCAACGTCGGCCAAAATTGCAGGTGGGTCGATGCATGTGCGCGCATACATTATAATTTGAAGTGGTGGTGAAGAATAATGAGAAAAGACTTTCGAGGCATCAAAAATTATTCCCCTAAGATTCCCTCAAGTTTGTTACAAGATGTCATACATACATATATATATATATATATATATATATATATATATATATATATATATATATATATATATATATATATGTGTTTGCATGTGTGTGTGTGTGTGTGTACATACATATATATATATATATATATATATATATATATATATATATATATATATATATATATGTGTATGTCAGTCATGTGTTTGTACATACATATATATATATATATATATATATATATATATATATATATATATATATATAATTATGTATATTTATGTATTTGTGTGACTTCTGCAACAAAACTTGAGGGAATCTAAGTAGAGAATAATTTTTGAGGCCTCAAAATCTTTTCTGGTTATTCTTCACCACCACTTGAGGTTATAATGACGCTCTTATAGCACACGATATATTCACACAAATATATATATATATATATATATATATATATATATATATATATATATATATATATATATATATATATATATATATATATAAGAGAGAGAGAGAGAGAGAGAGAGAGAGAGAGAGAGAGAGATCAAAATAAAGGAAAAGTCAACAAATGAACACCATCTAGTATGGTAACTGTGTACTGTCGTAGGTGCTTAGATGAATTTGATGGTACTGGTAACCTCTTTAATGACGTAATTTATTGGCAGGTTATTTCATACAAATCTTTACTCCTGGTTTTTCGTATTTATTATCTATATATTAACAAAATACTTTCTCAATTAATTGTTGTGTATCATCATTGTTTTGTTGTTCCGGTATATATATTTAAACTAAGCCTTCAGGTATACCGCTGCAGTATATTATATATGCCTAATTCAGACTGATGTGTTTGTATGTGCTGTAAAGCGTTATCTCCTTGTATGATCTATTAGTAAGGTTTTATTCCACGACTTGATGGTGTTTTCATGTATTCAGAGCTCATGAGTAAATAAGGAAGTAAGTCATTGGGGATTATCTGGCAAGTGAATCCCTGACCCACTCTCAACTTTGAGAAATAATTCTCAACCCAACGATATGTTTTTCCGCTTTACTTTGACAGGAAACTTGTTTAGCTTTTGGTTTTTAGGGAACAGTATATTATTATTATTATTATTATTATTATTATTATTATTATTATTATTATTATTATTATTATTATTATCCAAGCAGTAACAGCAGCCATGTGGGTAGGGTCACGTTACTGAAAATGTGCGTTCTTGATCATTCTTTCAGGGGAAAGGCATCATGGCCGCAACCTCAACCCTGAACATCAATTTGCTGGAAACGGAAGGGTAAGACCGAGAGAAACTTAACCTGGGGCAAAGTGAAAGAGAGTTGAAATTCTCATTTTATGATTTTAATAGTATTATTAAAAATCATAAAAAAGAATTTCTAACTGTCGCTCATAATGCAACAATAGCAGTCAGTGCATTGCTATTTAGTAGTACAGTAGTAGTCAAACTGAAAATAATTTCAGGGATTCACTCATTTGTATCAGCAGATCATACAGTCGGTGACCGATCATGTTCTAGAATATAGGAATAAAGAATGTTGACTCCTGGGCGGGAGAGAGTGTTCATCGAGTACGAATTGAATCGCGAAGTTGAATCGTTTAGAATCGCAAAACGCGTTTGTCCCACTGCTTGGGGCATTAGTATTCACAGCCCAACGCGTCACCTTCCCTCTCCCCTCGTTCCTCCCCACAGGTTTCGAATACTTTTGTATTCACTCTTCTTCTGGCTTTGTTTGACACAATCCTGCGGCTGGTCCAACTTAGCGTTCCGTTTGTGTATGATGATGCCCAACTTACGGTTTTTCTTTGCGATGGACCAAATGTCGCCTCGAAACTTCTATCTCGTTCTTCTAGTGAATTGTCCGACGTGATGCGAACGCAGAATTCTTTTGTTTACTCTCCGTCTGTCATGGCGATGGTAAAACATGAATCATAACAGATGTGTTGTGACATTGTTGCTTATCTTATATTTGCAGCACTGGACACTATGGTTTATTTTAGCTGACAAAAAACATCATCAGAAAACAGCAGATGTCCCTTTTTCTAATTTCTACCGGAATGCTATCGTAAAATGATGTTAGTAATCGCTTTGCATTTTAATTTTAAAATATATTTATATTTAGGAGTACCTTCTCCACAATAGGCACATACTTGTTGCAGGATGATTGTGTTTACCATTCATTTTCAGTTGAATTTAAAGATGCTTAGAGGGGGGGCTTCGATCAATACTGAAGCTATTGATGGTGCTTCATTAAAATAATATCGGTGTTATTTAGTCGTAACATTGTTTTAAAGTTACAGAAAAGAAAAACTTTATCCATTTTAGTATATTATATATAAATATATAATATTATGCGGGCGTATATATATATATATATATAATATATATATATATATATTAGAATTTTATATGTATAAATCTATTTATATATTATATATATATATATATATGTATTATATATATATTATATATATATATATATATATATATATATATATATATATATATATATATATATATATATATATATATATATATATATATATATATATATATATATATATATATATATATATATTTATTATTATATATATATGTATGTACATATATATATATATATATATATATATATGTTTTATAGTAAAAGATAAAAAGTATATATATACATTTATTATATATTTTTCTTTTGTAATTTGTATATATATATATATATATATATATATATAGGTATAAATATTTTTTATATGGTCTTTACTTAGCAGACTTATTAGATACATAAAAGTTTACCTAATGACAAATAATATGTAAAACATATATGGGGATTAAAACCAATATATGACCTGTTATATATATATATATATATATATATATATATAAATATATATATATATATATATATATATATATAATAAATAAATTTATCCCAAACATCTTCCTGGCAACAGAAATTTTAAGAGGTTTACGTATGTTTTATAGTAAAACCAAAAGAATTTGGTAAAGGTGTTTTTTATTTCAGCAGATGACAACAATCTTAGAAACCTGACTCGGTAATAATAACAAATATCCCAAACAGGGTAGATTGACCAAAGAAAAATTTTTTACGCAGTAAAAGGCAGTTGCATTTAGCTTTTAACCAAGTTTTGGTAGTAATTTGAATAATTTTGGGCAAACAAAATGTTTTCTTAAGAAAATTCAAGCCTTAATTGTTTGGCTCTTGCAAAGAAATATCATATAGACGATGGCCCACAAATGGAAAATAATGATTTTGTGGGTACTTTGTTGTTCCCACTGGATATCACATAGGCAAAATCAGACATTCAGTCACCAAATTGCATGAAGTCTGACGAGGGTGCTGGGAATGATTAAATCAAGATGATTTGCAACATGAAATTCAGGTGCTGACCTCCTCAAACTACGAAGATAACCCTGATGATGGATTGAATTGATGGTGGCTTCATTTTTATAGGGAGTTTACATTCCTAACTGTATTGTGTTTTGTTGAGAAGCAATTTTTGGAAGTTGAGTAAATTTGAAAATACTTTGAAAACTTACAAATAATAATCAGCTTGTTGAGGAAAGAACTTTTAAAGTGTTCATATTTAGAATTATTTCAGAGAGAGAGTTGCTGATTTTCCTATCTATTTTCATTGTTGATCTTTTGATGAATTAATTAGTTTATCAAATAGATGAGAACTATCTTCTTGTCCTAAACAGGTTTTAATAACTTGATTTATCGTCACGAAGGAGTTTAGTGAATCATCACATTGTTCTTAATGCACGAATATTTTAGATGTTACACCCGTATCACATGTGAGATGCTTTTAGATGTTTCACCCACGTCACTTATGTGAGTTATTTAGATGTTTCACTGCCATCACTTATGTGAGTTTGTAGATGTTTCACCCACATCACTTATGCGAGTTATTTAGATGTTTTACCTGCATCGCATATACGAGTTATTTAGGTGTTTTACTCCACATCGCATATGCGAGTTATTTAGATGTTTCACCTGGCATCGCATAAACGAGTTATTTAGATGCTTTCACCCACATCGCATATGTGAGTTATTTAGATGTTAAGAACCCACATCGCATTATATGAGTTATTTAGATGTTTCACCACATCGCATATGGTACGAGTTATTCAGAAAAGACACTGCATTGATGTGTACCAGTTATTTAGATGTCACCCACATCGCATATACAGGTTATGTAGATAAAAGACTCCATATCGCATGCAAGCAGGTTATGTAGATGTTTCACCCACAAAATCGCATTGATCGAGTTATTTAGATGTTTCACCTGCATTGCATATGAAAATTATTTACATATTTAAACCCACATCGCATATACGAGTTATTTAGATGTTTCCATCCACATTGCATATGTGAGTTATTTAGATGTTTCACCCACATGAAAACATATATGGAGTTATTTAGATGTTGGTTCACATATCATATAAAGTTATTTAGATGTTTTACCCACACTCGTAAAAGACGGTTATGTTGAACTGTTCACCCACATGGCATATATAATAGTTATTTAGATGTTCACCCACATTGCATACAAAAGTTATTTAGATGTTTTACCCACATCGCCTATACTACTTTATTTTGTTGTTTTTTTACTAAAGTCCATATACGAGTTATTTAGATGTTTCACCCATATCGGATATATGAGTTATTTAGATCCATCACGAACATCATATATGCAAGTTATTTTGATGATTCACCTACACTGCATATACGAGTTATTTAGATGTTTTACCAACATTGCATATGTGAGTTATTTAGGTTTTTTACCCACATCGCATGTGCCGTTATTTAGATGTTTCAAAACATCACATATGCAAGTTATTTAGATGTTTCTTTAAAGTGGTATAGTTATTTTCAAAGATGTTTTACCCACATTGCATACATGAGTTATTTAGATGTTTCACCCACATTGTATATGTTATTTAGATGCACCACCCATCGCTTACGTGAGTTATTTAGATGATTCATCCACATCCCTTTATGCAGGTTATTTAGGTGGCACCACATCCCATAGCCATTCAAAGAACGGGAAGTCACTGTAATGTATTTCTGGAAAACTTTGCCAAGTCTTTTGATGTCTTATATTACTGCCTTTCAAATTGTTGTTTCATTATAAAGTTTTCTAAAACATTTTTGAATGTTTACTGATTTTAGTTGTTTTTACAACCTATTGAACATCTTGCTATATGACAGTAGTATATTTTATTTACTTTGTTGTTTGGGCACATTTAAATATCCCTGTATTGGTTGTTCAATTGAAAACGTAAAGTTTCGTTAATCATGTCAGTAAACTTTTTTCTTATAATAAAATTTAAATTTGTTTCATTGAAATTTTTGAAAACAGCATTTCTCCATATGGTCAATTTCTTATTCATTTAAATTTTAAATTTTATTATTATTATTATTATTATTATTATTATTATTATTATTATTATTATTATTATTATTATTATTATTATTATTCAGAAGATGAATCTTATTCATATGATTAGTCATTCCACAAAGGCCAATGATTTGGAAAACTCAGGCCTCACTAAGAATATGGTGTCATTGGGAAAAAGTAAGAGGAGGTAAAAGGAATTTGGAAACATAGATCTAACTTACTGAAAAAGAAAAAATAAATTAATAAATTAAAAATAAATAAAAATGTATTAAAAATGCAAGGAGAATAGTATTAGGTCGGGAGCTGCATCTTCGCTTGAACTTTTGAAATCCAGTTGCACAACATCCTCAGAGACTATATTCCAGTACAATAAAAAGGCCAATCAAAGTCCTCTGGAACTGAGTTGTGCAGTGCGGCACATTTTATATTAGTGCTCCATCCTTCAGAAAATCTGGTTGCTCGGCAGGAAAATGATCAAAATCCGTTGTGAATGTGAAAGATCTCTGTTAAAATACAACTTATGAAAATTGACAAAACGAGACCGTCCGTCGATGGTCCAAGTTTTTAACTGCTCTTTGTTAGAAACAGAAACCACCACCACGAACCATTATCTAAAAGAGATAAATTTCAGCAGAAGCAGACATCCACACCGAAGAACACCTCTCGCCAGGCAAAGGCTCCCAGACAAAGGTCCTGCAAAACAGGTTGCATTGATTTTATCTGTTATAAAATATGTGAGGCCTTCCTGGTACAATACCTAATTTTCATGAGGTTGTCGCTGAAACTTCATTAGACATTTCAAAAATAAGATGTGGTCAAAAAAGTTATCTCTAGAATAGTTAAAGATTCAGATTCATTCAGCAGAGTCCCATCCGCCTGTAGGGGAGGCAGTGGAAAATCTGTATGAGATCTGCTAATCAAGTGTTTTGTTTGTTGGAGTTCAGCCTCATACCCCACCGACTATACATTCACTAATCTTCCGTGTCACGGTTGAGACTAAGGGCAGCGTCATTTCATAAGCGGAGACTTACTATACCCACAAGTGGTGCATCATCAGCATAGCGAACAATCTTGGTTTGCTAAAGATCCCATCAACAGCAACTTGTTGCTGAAAAACCTGAACAAGGAAATCTTGGAAGAAACCTAAAACATATCCACCCACTCCAAGATTCTGAGAATGACTAAATAAGTGTCTTGTGGTTTACTAACTGAAAGCAACACTAAAATCTATTTGAATTACGGTTGCACTCAAAACCCTTGTTAATGTTCATTTGCAAATGGCATGTCAAATCTAAAGAGTATCAAAAATGGCCTATATGTGTATTGACTATTCAGTCAAAACAATCCTTTAGATTACACAACTTTGGAGAGAAACAGGAAGAATAGAAATTGACCAAAGTTACTGGTACCCGTAGATACGCCATTCTTGGAGCAGACACTGTATTGCTGCTTTGCGCTTATCCGCAAAGATACTAGCTGTCGACCTTAAAATCTATAGAATCTACTAATTGGGAGACAACACTTGTGAAACCTTTTTAAAAAAACAAAGGGAAGAAGCCATCAAGATCTTCTCTCCACCCCAGCTATCAAGATTATCAAGAATTTTTTAACATCCCTAGAACGAAATGCAGATTTGTAAGAATACTGTAGGTTCAGGATGATAAGTATCAGGAGAGGGACATCCTCAGCTGGCTGCTTAGCTTCAAAAGTCTGATGAAGCATTTCAGTTTTTTCCTAGGGCTTTGTAATCAATCTACCATAATCCGTTAGAAGTGGAGGAATGGAAGATTGAGCCTGACCCAAAAGATAGATGATGCCAGTTTGGTCCACCACAAATGAGGCTGAGTAATTCCCCAAGTTTCTCTTAAGGAGTTATTCTTAACAAAGATGGTGTTTTTTCATGTGAATGATTTTTGCTTATCCATGTTAAAGTTGGTCTGTTTGTATTGTAAGCTCTTCTACATGTATTATCAAACCAAGGTTTTCATTTGTCCTGAATTTAATGCCCTTCTAGGACATACCCTTACTTAAAAATATTTAGCCATCAGCATTGAATTCAACTTCTTTGGATCTGACTGATATAGCATCTGAAAAAGATTATGCCTGACATGCTTCAATAAGGATCCCAGTGGTCCCAAAATTTCAGCCAGAACGTTTTTCCAGTGGTGGAATTAAGAATATACTGATTGACAGATACGTCCATCTCAATGGTGCAGTGACTGGAAGAGCTAAACCATACTCGCAGGCTTTTGGATTTAACAATAGCTGAAACGCATATTTGAATAGTGAGGTCTAATCTTTTACCAGAAATATGCGTTTGTTCCTCAATTAGCTTTTAACAAAATCGGAGGAGAGAGAGAACTAAGAGCAGGCTGGCCATGGTGATCTGGGAATTTAGAGCTACTCATGCTCGGTGGGCTTTGCATTTCAGTTCCACGATAACGAATGAAGTATGTTTGAGTCCTGGAGAGACTGAGCCAGAGTAGTTTCCTCCAAGAGACAGTCATGTAGAGAATCGTCGATATTTGGATTGGGGTAAACAGCAAATATGTATAGTATTTTAGAACTTAGTGGAAAATCTTAAACAAAGAATTTTGCGGAGCTACCATTTCATAAGTTTTTTTGACAATTTATAGATTGTCCGACTTAGTGTCTACAGCCATAGGTTTTAGCAATGTGGAATGTTACGATGATAAATAAAAATCAGAGGCCATCAAACCCTGGGATTAGAAAACACAACCTTTGAAACTTTACTACTTACAGGTGTCTCAGATAAAACATCAGAGAGAAGTTATGGGCACAAATCTGGAGATCAAGAAACTTTGACCTAAGCTTGAACATTTGAGTAAAGTAACTCTGCACTTTTTTCTACAGTAATGAGTAGCAGGCCCAGGGTTCAGTAATGTCTCCTGAAAGAATTAGAATTAACAACATGAAACTAGTGCAAAACTAATAAATAGACTAACGGAAAACAGTAATATAATAAAATCAACAGCAATAAACAACAATAAAATTACATTGAAAGTATAAATGAAATTAATCATGAACGAATTATTGAAAAACACTGAAACAACTGGCACCCGTTATAAGGTGTTTGTAAGAAACCTGCCAGTTTGCCACAACAACTCGGGTAGGACATTTGGATGGATTTAGAAATTATAAGGAGCTAGAAGGAAAGTTTTTGGGTGACGAAGGGCTTTCCTGATAACCAACCAAGCAACTTTTGCCTTACCATCAGCTTGTCCTACACACTTTTCCAAAATACGAGGAAAGTGAACAAAAAGAGGAAAATGCCTGTTGTTTCCTCAAGCAAGGGAACTGATACCCAAGACCACGGAAGGCCACGGTACAGCGGCTATTTTACAGTCCAAGGTTGGAGAATAAGGTTTGTATTCAGAGTAACCTTCTTTTAGAAGGGTTGCCTAACAAGGCTAAAGGTTCCCCTTCCACTTACTGGTTTGATTTCGGAGTGTCCTTCTCCTGAAAGAAGAGTTGCTTGCCAAGGCCAAAGAGTCCTCTTCTACCCTAATGAAGGCAGTGGGACGTCACACTGAAGTGAATGTTTTAAATAAAAACCACATTAACCCAGTACCCATGTTTGTACAGTACATATGAAGCATTTGAACCACAGAAGATTCGAATCATTTTGAGTCTGTTTGGGTGTTTAGTAGATATCAAGGGAATGGGTAAAAGATTTCGATAAATATATAAGGTATAGTTATTGGATGACCATTTTGTAGTTCATTTTAAAAGAAATCTGCTCTTGAATTAATGCAGTTCCTTTGAAAAAATAAATAGTCCATGCTGAGCTGGTTTATCCTGGGAAAGTAATCTTGAGACGGCCATCAAATTCCTGTTTAGCCGTTCTTGGAATATACTGATAACACGCTGACGCGGACACAGGCAGACAGAATCGGCGGTGAAAACGCAACATCTTTTCTGTCTTCGTTGTTGGAGGTTGCTGGAATGGAAAAGAGAAGCGGCGTTTTCTTCCGTCTGCCGCTGATGACACTTTGCCTTGAGGTGGAAAGATTATGGAAATCCGTGGAGCCATTCACAAAGTAAAGTACTCCAAAAGTTGTAAGAAACGCAGACTTTCAAGTTTATATTATATACATACTCGTAAATTTCCATGCTCAGGCAAGTTTTAATGTGAGTGTGTATATACAGTACGCTTTGCACATTCTAGATGAAGTGGTTGTTATGTTTACACACACACACGCACGCGCACACACACTCACATATATATATATATATACACATAGGTATGCAACCAATGAACACTTGAGCAACAGTAATTCATCTGACCTAGAACCATGCGACTGTATTCTTTCTTCTACCATGAGATTTTTCCTTTTCCTAAAGCCAAGTCTGCACTTTGTGGGAGTTTTTCACTGTACATACACACACACACAAACAAACAAACAAACAAACAAACAAACAACACACACACACACATATATATATATATATAATATATACACATATATAATATATATATATGTGTGTGTGTGTGCGCGTGTGTATGTATGTATGAATATGTATATGTACTTGGATTTGAAATCTTCTAGCATTGGCTTTACTGTTACCTCCAGTATTAGTCAATGATTTGTTTGTTGGCTGAGTCTCGGTATGACGAAATGTTTTCTATGGCGACGCCCTTTTGATACTTGTTTGCTGGAAGGAACGTTATTTATAATTCAATTGTATTTATATTTTTTTTTGAGTGAGAGAATGAGTAATGTCATGTGGCGTGCGTTGATGAAATGTAGTATGTTAGATACAATTTTTTTTTTTTTGAGAGAGAGTTATACCATTTTAATTGTTGTATTTGATACTTAAATGCACAAATTGGCTAAGGTTACATAGTCACTGTGCTGTAATTTTTTCCTGTTCTTACAAGGTAATAGTGACTGCAGTAAAGATGGGCTGTCACATTTTGAGCCTAATGGGTTGAAGGCGAAAGTGTTTTGGAGAGAATACCTTTCCGGTTGGATGCAGAATACAAGCCTCATCTGTTAGGCCATGAGAGAAGAAACTACAAAGCAACGTCTCCACCTTGTCAACACTCATAAAAAGACATTTTGGTGAGTCGAGGCAAGTTATCTCAGACTTTCTTTACCATCTCGGAAAGAAACAAAAAATAAATGAAAGGGGAAGATAGTGTGCAAGTCCCCAAACGCCTGCACCAGGGACTGAAGGCCTTTGTGTGTCATAATAGAGGTACAGCACGACAAAGGCTTGAACAGAAGAGCAAAAAGTGAAAAAGAGAAAGGAGGAAAAGGGAAGAAAAGAAAGAGGAGAGAAGGTATTCATTAAGTGTTTCTATTAGTGAGGCTAATACCAATAATACGGATGGGAAGAGCAAAGCCGCTTGTTGCTAATGAGTCGTCGGGGTCTTGTGGATCCTGAACCTCAGCGTCGGATCTCGGCTGGAACAAAGGTCCGTCCGATGCACACGCCTCCGATTGTTCAGGTGGATTCTCACGTGCCCTTCTTTGTTTGAACACCTTTTGCCATCAACCACAGGAACAAATGGAGATGATCCTGTGCAGACTTTTTCTAACTTTTTAAATGCTTCCTTTTGAGGAATTTGTAGCTGAAGATGTTTTTGGGAAGAAGTTTGAGAGTGAAATTCTGTCCTGATTGCTCTCTCTCTCTCTCTCTCTCTCTCTCTCTCTCTCTCTATATATATATATATATATATATATATATATATATATATATATATATATATATATAATATATATATATATATATATATATATATATATATCTATATCTATATATATATATATATATATATATATATATCTATCTATCTATCTATCTATCTATATATATATATATATATATATATATATATATATATATATATATATGCACATATATATGTGTGTGTATTTATATGGTCCCTTCGAAGGCTTAACAGATATCATTTTCGTGCTCTGTGGCTTAATTCAATCTTGTATACATTGAAAATGTATATTTTGTAGTTTATATACATACATACATATATATATATATATATATATATATATATATATACATTCTCTCGATATTGTCTTTAAAATATATATCTTTCCATGATTTTGATACATTTATTGTTCTAGTTATAATGTATTCTGTTCAATGGTAGTAGTTGTTGAAATTTCGTCTTTAGTGTAATGTCAGATCTCACAAGAATTAATGATTTAGATGACTTAACAGTGTAATTTAGAATTAATAATGTGTTTTTAATAGTAACATAGTAAATCAGCAACGTTATGTGTGTCTGTAGCTCATGTGCTTTGTTTTGCTTCGATTGTCATCTGAAGGTAACAGTTGTGTGAGATTTTTGTCTCATACAAGAAGAAGACTAATGATTTCACAGTGTTGTATTGTTCTGTTTTATGATCAAGGAGTTGTTGAACTGGAAGCACATGGCAATCATTTTTAAGATTACATTGCTCTGATCACGTATTGTTCTAACACGAGAGTCTTCATCTTATTTTGAGAGAGTCAGAGAGAGAGAGTCCAGAGAGAGAAGATAGAGCAATCTGTTCTGAATTGTTCACTCTCCCAAACTTCTTTCCAAAACATCTTCATACGTAAATTCCACAAAAGGATCATTTAAAAGTTGAAAAGTCTCACAGAGATCATCCCATTTGTTTGGTCCCAAAACGTTTGCTTGAAGTGATGTCATCTTCCTTTTCAAGTTTTTCTGTGTATCTCATTCCCAAAATGCCTTAAGAATGACGTGATCTGATTGTTTAATTTCTAACTGGAATTCTAAAATTTGTTCATTCTGATTTTAGAGACCGTTCATGTGGTTCTCTCTCTCTCTCTCTCTCTCTCTCTCTCTCTCTCTCTCTCTCTCTCTCTCTCTCTCTCTCTTCAAAGAGAAAAGTTATTAACATAAATATTTTTGTGGTCATTGATATTAATCTTAGGTTTTGAGATCTGACCAGTAAAGTGCATATATTTGTAATGGCGCCTATCAAAAGTGTGTTTTGTGAATCTTGAGCAGCTGCATTTGGAGTAAATTTTGTGGAAAGTTTATCACAAGCTTGTGTAAGGTTAAAAGAACTTTACATATTATTACCATGGTATATTAAGGTGTATTAAGGGATTTTTGCCTTAGTGAAATTGTTGTTATAAATCTTTTGTGCATTTTGTGTGTTCTGTGTTTGCAACTTTTGATTTTTCACATTTTATATAGTAGTGATTTAACATTTATTTACTTAGCATTTTAAGTATTTCTTAATAGTTTAACATTGCATACTTAATTTAATTTTCATTTACTAAGATTTTCTTTTAAAATCTTGAGTAGTTCTTGATAGATTAAATTTTGTTTGATTGATGTAATTTCTTGATAAATTAACCTTTATGATTTATTTTGTTTTTCAAGAATTAATTAAATTTTGTGTTGTTTTCAAGTAATAGTAAATTTTTTCAGATTGTGAATTCTAATTATAAATTTTGAATTTAAAAATGAATTTTTGTATTTAAATTTTTAAAAACAGTGTTTCATTTATTGGCCACCAGTGAAAAGTATTGATTTGTGCATATGAGGCACAGTGATAAACATGTTTTGTTCCTTTAGTTTTGCTGAAGTGAATTAAGACCAGGAAAACAGTTAAAGTTTTTTGATGGAATGATGCCCTTTTACTTTAGTATATTTCTTGTTTAATTGTTGATACTTCACACTTGTTTTGATAAACTTTGTTGGTTTTCCACGTGATTAATAAGCTTTTTACAATCACTGTTACCTTTAGGTACTCAGTCATAATTTTATTGTTATGAGAGTTCAGGTATCTGGCTGAAGTGAGGCAAAAATTTTTGAATTCTGTGATTAGTTGTGTAATAACCAGGTACTTGGAATACTTTTCATGACTATATGTATATATATATATATATATATATATATATATATATATATATATATATATATATATATATATATATATATATATATATATATATATACATATACACACACATACACACATACCTTGTATACTGAAGTGTGGGTTCAAGTTCCCACTGGTAAGGAAAATTTGTTCATTCATTTCTTACCTGAAGAAGAGTCTGTTGATTACATTTTACTAATCAAATCAAGATTGATATCTTCATTGAAATTCTATATTGCCTAATGATTTTGATCACTTTTCCATTCTGAAAGCATAGCGGAAATGCAGAAAAAAATGAATGAACAAATTTTACCTCCCAAGTGGGATTCAGACCCATGTTGTTTAGTAAGTATATTGTATGTTGATATACATATATATGTATATATATGTATATATATTTATATGTGTGTGTGTGTGTGTTAAAAATATTTGGAACTCTTAAAAGCTCACAAAATGACTGTTATTGTAATAAAACACACACATGGCTGTGTGTATGCATATGTGTATATCATTCTCTATCTATCTGTTCAGTATATATAGTATATGGATAACTATATTTATAATACAGAAATATCTGTGTGTTTTACTGTTACCCACAATGACTTGTTAATTTCTTGATTTTCTTACGATTTTTTAATACACTTTGTTATAAGTCTTTAATCCAGATGAGCAGGAAATTTATTTCCTCCCTTAGCGTGGGTTATCAAACAAAATTATTGTATTGTATATTGTCCAGTATGGTACCTCTATATACCATGCTGGAAAGATATATAGTCTCACTATATCACATTTTATAAGACTATCACTTTATCCACTCTTTTGGCAGAATAGTTTATTGAAGGCAGACACATACATACAGATATATAAATTAAATATAAATATGCATAGATGTATATATATATATATATATATATATATATATATATATATTTCAGAAAAAGATATATATATGTAAAGTTTTAAAGGACACATATATGCATTTCATAGCTTCAATGCTTTAAGATGTGATGAAAGAATTTATGGAGTCAGATGGAACTAGGTCGAGAGACTCGAGGTACAAAATCTTTGTGTTCAGCAAATAGTTTGATTCCTCAGCAATATTGCCAGTCAGGTGATCTTCCGAAGTGTTATGTATATTCGTGAGTACGTGCGTTAATTTGATCTAGATTGCCAAAATCTGCCCTAAAAGTGAGTTTGATCGTTCATTAACGTGATAGAACTGCAGTTGTCCAGGCGTAGCTTTTGGAGAGGATCCAGGCTTTGAATCGGCAGATAAGGTAGAGTTTGAAATCTCTGTTTTTATGGGAGAAAATTGAACTTGTGATTTTTTACCATGATTTTCTAATCATTATGAACTTTTGAACTGGTGTGGAGATTTAATATGAATATTCATACCTCTTTTATATTATTATTTTTGTCATGTTACGTTTGCCATATCTTGGCTATGCATTTTACACTTTCCATTATTGTGTTTTGCATTTCATATATTTTTGGGAGTTTTCTATCATGTTTAATTCTTCCGACAGATGTCTGTGGACAGATGTTGGTGGATAGTGTGGACTGTTTCGAATAACATGTGGTAGACTGGTTTTGACATGACTAATTATTGATTTGGGAGTATGTGTGAGTTTGGATATTTTCAGGCTATTAGCCATAGTGAGACTTCTTTAATCAGAAGTGTTTTGCAGTTCAGAGTTTAGTTATCTAACTCGATATTTCATTTATTATGCATTTTAATCTTTGCTTTGTTTTATTCATTTCTTGTTGGGTTATTTGAATAATAAACCTATTTTTGTAGAAACTATTGCGTTTCTTTAAATGGTCCATTTAATTGATTTGGTGAGAATGAGTGCGATTTAGGTGGGTGAACTTCGGAAAACGATGAGAGAGAGAGAGAGATACACAGAGAGAGAGAGAGAGAGAGAGAGAGAGAGAGAGAGAGAGAGAGAGAGAAAGAGGAGAAAAATAGATGTAAAGTGTTGCCGTGAGCGAACGTTCATACGCCTCCGTTTCATGATTAAAGATCGTTGGAGCACGTTCGTACACCTTCAAAAGGGTGTTAATTCTGTCCCCGTTACAGAAAAATTGGTGGCAGCATGATTTTATAATTTTAATGTCTTTAATGATGGCGAAAGAGGGAGATTGCTAATAGACTAATTGGTAACGTTGATGCCCAAGGCATAGGCGACTTCACCTAAGAGCTAAGGCGACGGGTCAGTGTTGAATGACTGAGTAGGTCGTGATTACGTGTGAAATGCAGAACCTTTCCTCTTTTTCCGTTTCTATTCGAGTACTGGGAGTGGGGAGTTGTGAAATAGATCTGGTTGATCTCTAGAGCAATTTTGGGGTTAACAAAATACCCAAATAAGTGTGAATAGTGGCGATTGTGAGTTAATTACGCAAAGTGATGATTCAACTAAAATCGCTGGGTGTCTTTTTTGCTTAGTCGTCGAGTGGGTGACGTCACAGGTTAGCAAGTTGAGAGATAGGTACTGCCCGTTTTCTGTTTCAAAATTGGTAAGTACCCCATTCTCGTAAGTTGCGCAGAAATGCCGTTTTTCTGTTCTTCTTTTAGAGGGGTAACTTTTGCCTTTCTCTAGTGTTCTTTTTGGTTTCTCTTTTTATGTTGTTACGCTCAGGGCGTGTGATTACTCACAAAATGCGGACGATGCAGCAAGCACATCCCAATCAGTTGTGGTGCATAAAGTGACGAACATTTGTGGGGAATTACAAATTTTAAAGGGTTAGTTGACGGAAAGCTAACCCAAAATATAGAAACTTTCATTGAGTCAGTGAACAATTATCTGAATTCCAAGAAAATTACGAATGGCGCTGAAGCTTTAACAGAGGCTAAATCATTTCTGGATTTAGATAAAGGAGATATTGGGAAACGAGCACGCAGTTTCGGGTTCAGAAGGTGTAAAACTTGGAATGAACTGCAGAAATTTCTACGAGCTACTTATGGCGGAGTTCAACGTGAATGCGCAGTTCGGAATTTGCGAGAGTTTCTCAAAATAAAGAAGGGCAATGATTCACTAGTCACATACAGTGCGAATTTATTTGATGCAGTAGTTGAGTTAAAGAAATCTATAATAGGCTCTCCATGGGTAACTGGAAATAATATCTCCTTAGATAATTTTGAAAGATTGTTACACTTTGCTTGCCTTTTAACGTCGGTCCCAGATGTAATTGTAGATAGTTTTGATAAGAGAATTGATCAGGATACAGATGAATCCTTTTTGTTTGCACAGATTAACAAAAATCTAGCAAAATGCCCGACACTGGACAGTAGTTTTGTACAGGGAGGTGCAAGATGTCAGCTGCGGTTTCCAAACCACAGAATAATGATAGTCGCTCGCATTCGGGAAATGATGCAACAGCGAAGACATGTGCACGAGTAGAATCGAAGAAAATTCCAGAGAGATCAGTCACAACGATACGTTGTTTTAATTGTGATAAAATAGGCCATAGTAAGTCAAATTGCAGAGTGAGATATTGTTCAGTTTGCAAATCTTCAGATCATGGATGGAGATTTTGCCCAGCCACAAGAATAGAGATTATTCAGGAAGTCCCGGGAGGTTTTTCTAGATATGACAGGAGAATTCCACATGATGCAAGTTCTAGATACACAAAGGAACAGCAGAATTTTCACAAGATAAGTTCGAAAACGGACACAGGATAATGACTAATCAGGTCGTTGAGTCACTAGAACCTAGGCCGATTGTACGTGGATTCTCTAATGGCAATGAAATTTTATTTTCATTGATTCTGGTAGCTCAGTTAACTTAGTAAATGCTGACCTTTTTCACTCGAGGTTTCCAGAGTGCAAATTAGTCCCTTCTAGTGAGACAGTGTGTGATGTACAAGCGAGGAAACTGAATATTTTAGGTTCGTCATTTCTTACGCTTTGTATCGGTGGAAAGACAATAGTAGAATCATTTTTGGTCATAGAAGGATTAGCCTTAGGTGAAATGGTTTTGCTAGGACACCCTTCTTGTATGCGACATAACATCAACATTCTTACGGGAGTTCAGGGATTACAATAGGTGAGTCAGGTTGTTTTTGTTCCATATATACACAGGAAAAAACTTGAGAAAACCTAAGACACAGTCTGAGACATGTGTAACACATTCATTAGAGAGTGAAGATATTCCGCAGAAATCTTTCAAAGGATTTTTGTTGGAAGATGTTGAATTGCAACCGCGAGTTCCTACATTAGTTAAAGTGTCGCTGAAAGAGAAAAAGTTTCCTTCTCAAAGTGTGCGTTGTTGAGGGAACCGAGAAATTCAAAGACGTTGTGAGTGCGGTGTCAGTGAATGAAATTTCAGTCGCAGGCGTGACTTCAGTAGAATTAGTTAGCTATCAAGACTCAGTGAAAAATATCACAAGGGTACTTATGTAATTGATTTTGAAGAGTTTAATGAAGAGCATAAATTAGTGAATTTTTGTGGAGACGGGAATATGTTTCCTAACGAGGAGCAACAGTTCCGAAGTCAGGTTCTACATGAACACTTGGCTAAAGTTGATTATCCTGAATATTCAGATAAAGTAGAGAAAGTGTTGAAAGAATATCTAGATATCATTGCTTTGAAGGGAGATAAATTAGGAGTTACAGATGTTTTAGAACATTCAATCCGCCTAGAAAAGGGTACAAATCCCATATATATTCCAGCATATCGAATTCCTTTTAAGATCAGGGAAGAAGTAGAAAAAGAAGTTCAGAAGTGGGAGTCGGAAGGCATTATCAGACCGTCAATTCTCCGTTTAATTTTCCTTTGCTTGCAGTTCCTAAGAAAGACGGTAGTATCAGAGTTTGTGTAGATTTTCGTAAATTGAATGAAAAAACATGCCCAGATAGATATCCTGTAGCTTGTTTGCCTGATTTGTTTTGTTGAGATCGGTGGCAAGAATATATATTCATCTATAGATCTTATGCAAGGGTTTTTACAAGTTCCCCTTTGTGAGAGTAGCCGTAAATATACAGCATTTTCGGTACCAAAGGGACATTATGAGTTTAATAGGATGCCTTTTGGATTACAAGGGTCCCCAATAACATTTACTAGACTGGTTAACACAGTACTTCATGGCTTGTTAGGAAAGTCGGTGTTTGTGTACATGGATGACATTCTCATATGCACAGATACAATTGAAGAACATCTAAAGGTGTTAAAAGAAGTCCTCAAGCGACATGGTTCGCTGGGTTAAAGGTCAAATTGGCCAAATGTGAGTTTCTGAAGAGAAAAATTGTCTATTTAGGACATGTTATCTCTAAAGAGGAGTTAGAGTGAATGATGAGAAAGTTAAAGCCATTGTGAATTTTCCAGTTCCCAAAACCAGGAAACAGATTCGTTCGTTCCTAGGTATGTCGGGTTTCTTTCGCCGTTTTGTGCGGAATTTTTCTACAATAGCGTCTCCATTGACAGATTTGTTACGAGAAGACGTTAAGTTTGTTTGGGGTGATAGTCAACAATTAGCTTTTGAGAAGCTTAAGAACGCTTTGGTGAACCCACCAGTTTTGAAGTTTCAGATTTTAGTCAACCGTTCACCTTAGTGACTGACGCGAGTCAGGAAGGTATAGGTGCGTGTTTGATGCAGAAATTTGAGGAAATTACACCCAATTGCTTTTTATAGCAGAAAGTTCAAAACGCGTGGTAGTAACGAAAGGCTGATGTCAGTTGTGGACAAGGAGGCTTTCATGCAGTCGTCTCTAGCCTTGTTCATTTTAAGATGTTGTTGTTGGGAAATAAAGTTGAGATTTTTACAGATCATCAACCGTTGTTAGAGCTTTTAATAAGCCAAATTTGTCGCCCAAGAGAGCACGTTGGTTCCTAACATTGAGAGATTTTGATGCAAACCTCAAATACATTGAAGGTAAGCATAATGTAGTTGCAGATGCATTGAGCAGATATTTTCCGGTCGAGGATGAGGAAATACACACCGAATCCTGTGTGGGAGAAGAGAGTAAATATTTGGTGTCTAATGTCTCTGATATTAGTAATTCTGAGAGATCGCATGTAGAGGACATACACGTTCCTACAGTGCATACTTCGGGGAGAAATAGTGAGTCGGCAGTCTCGGGAGAGATTGTTATTCGTGATAGTGAGAGTAACGCAGTGTGTTATATTACGGGTGAAAATGTCACTTGGGACATAGGCTTGCTGGAACAAAAGCAAGATGAAGATAAATTGTTGTCAGATGCTAAGGCATTTCTTAAGGGAGTTTCACCGAAGAAAGGGTATAAGTTGCCTTTTTCTGGTCTAGAGTTGAGAATAATTTATTGGTGAGAAAAGTTAAGTATAACTTGCGAAGTACTCGAAGCATGGGTGAGATTACACAAATCATCGTGCCAGAGAGTCTAGTACCACAAGTTCTAGACATTGTACATTGTAAATTTGGTTCTCCTCATTTGGGTGTAGACAAGACGTATGAAAACGTCAGGTCAAAGTTCTTTTGGAAAAATATGTTTTCCGCAGTAGAAGCCTTTGTGAAGAAGTGTGCTATTTGCAATGCGAATAAGCCAGCGACGACAGTGTCGTGTCGTTTGGGTTCATATCCCATACCATAGGCCGTTTCAGAGAGTGCATATGGATATTCTGGGTAACTTCTCAGAGTCCGCTTATGGTTATAGACATTTATTAGTAGTTGTTGATGAGTTGACTCGCTTTGTCGAGATTTTCCCACTGAAATACAAATCAGCTGAGGAAGTTGCTATAGCGTTTTTTAAGGGGATAATTTGTCGATATGGTGTTCCTGAATGTCTGATCACAGACAATGGTAGGAGTTTATTAATAAGACTTTAGACGGTCTTGCTAATTTGTTGGGGATAAAGAAAGTATCTATAATCCCGTATAGACCTGAAGCGAATGGGTTGTGTGAGAGGGCGAATCGGAAAGTAATCGAAGCTTTGCGCATGACGGTGGGAGGTTCCGATACACATTGGGACAGATCTTTGGATGAAGTGCGATATAGTATCAATACTATGATGAATGACACAATTAAGATATCTCCAGCAGAAGCTTTGTATGGATACAAGTTGAAAGGACCTTTTGATTTGTTACCAGAGAGTGTTCAGGGTGATGTTACGGTCACTTCATTGATAAATACAGCGAGAGAAAGATTTGCACGTATCAGTAAAGAACTTGAACTTAGTTCGCGCGCAATGGTAGAAAAGTAACGCGAAATCGAGGGGAGTGGCTTTTTCGATGGGTGATAGAGTGTTTGTTAAAGTGAATGTTCGGAATAATCTGAATTATAAATTAAGTCCGAAGTTCCACGGACCTTTTGAGATTGTAGAGATCAAAAGAGGGAATAGATTTGTAGTTAAAGATGTAAACACTGGGTGACGAAATTGACCCATATTTCGAAGTTAAAGAAAGTTGGGATGTAATGGAACGTTTGTATATAGTTAGAGGATAGATGGGTTAATGTTTGTATATATATGATATTTTTTTTATTTTTTTTTGTCTTGTTCATTTTGGATGTTGAAGTTCTTAATCATTTGTTTTCGAATGATTTTGGGAATTGAGACATGGGCTAGTTTCATACGAGATTTGACTCGTGTGTTAGTGTGTTGTTGTGTTGTGATGTATTTCATCATCTGACGCAATGTGTGTTGTTTAGATTTTTTTTTTTGGGAGGTACTTTAGTATATCGGACCGAACAAGTCTGATCCTTTTTTCCGGGTTGGGAGATCGTATTTGAGTGTTTGGATTTTTTTTCCAGTTTCTTTTTTTAAAATTAAGGGAGCTGTATTGTGAGTAATTGTAATTGTTATGATCATGGGAGCGATTGCCATTACGTCAATTGCTATTTTGTTGAGAGTTAGTCAGGTGTTGCGAAATATTTGCTAACCAGAGTAGAACTTTCATGTCTTTTACGAGATATGATACCTTTTAGTGTTTGGATAGAATTTTTTTTTATGAGTGAGTTCCGTAGAGTTATTGTGCTTAATAGTGAGTTGACTGTGATTGTTCTGAGATGCAAACTTGGAATTAGTTCACATTGTGAGTGTTTGACTTTTGCATTAGTGGTTTTGTTTGGTTCAGTAACATGAAACCTTTTTGTTATTAGACCTTTTTCGAGTGTTTTTGGGAGACTTAGTAGTGACATGGGATAGAGTAGAGACCATGTTCATTTTGGGAGATCAATATCAAGGTTCGGGAGTTGATTATAAGACGAGTTGTGCTTTAGTTAGAGAGAGGTGTGTGTGTGACAGTAGTATTTTCCAGTTGCGAGTTTTGTCTGTGGGTGGTTGTGAATTATCATTAGTTCATGGACAGACTCCGACAGAATGTGACTTTAGACAGTTCCTGCGAGATTACCACATCGAGTCCACCAGTACTCTTCCTGCTGTGTTTTACAAGGAGTATGCAGTTACAATGATGTGCCAGAGCAACAAGTCGACGACATTCGTTCATCGAGGGTCCGAGCAGTTCGATTCATCCTGCAGAATCCTGTCTACGGAATTTCTCGTACTTAGCCGTGCTGTATTCAACAGTTCCGAGAAGATAATTATGCGTCATACGCATAACGAGCATTTGGTAGTGGAGGTACCTACAACCAAGGTGCCAATGACGGTTCCACCGTTGGAAGACATTGACGATTCCGTGATGTTCCAGTATCAGGAATATATTATGCCGACAATTTTAATTGTCTTAATAGCTATTTTACTGATAATTCTTGTTGTGGGGGTAGTAAAGCTTATTCGTGTTTGTAAGATTACATGTAAAGGCTCTAAGAACTCAACCCCAGTGACTTTGGAAGTGCGTCATGAGAGCAGTCCTTAAAGCTGCAGTGCAGTAGACATTGCTAATTGAGCATAGTCCTATTCTGTTATGTTTTATACATATGCTTTTGTTTTAGTTTGCCGTTAAGGAGAGCGAGACGCTCTTATGTGGTGGCCGAGCTCTATTTCAGAAAAGATGGCCGCTAAAGTTTTAAAGGACACATATATGCATTTCATAGCTTCAATGCTTTAAGATGTGATGAAAGAATTTATGGAGGCAGATGGAAGTAGGTCGAGAGACTCGAGGTAAAATCTTTGTGTTCAGCAAATAGTTTGATTCCTCAGCAATATTGCCAGTCAGGTGATCTTCCGAAGTGTTATGTATATTCGTGAGTACGTGCGTTAATTTGATCTAGATTACGCCAAAATCTGCCCTAAAAGTGAGTTTGATCGTTCATTAACGTGATAGAACTGCAGTTGTCTAGACGTAGCTTTGGAGAGGATCCAGGCTTTGAACGGCAGATAAGGTAGAGTTTGAAATCTCTGTTTTTATGGGAGAAAATTGAACTTGTGATTTCTTACCATGATTTTCTAATCATTATGAACTTTTGAACTGGTGTGGGAGATTTAATATGAATATTCATACCTCTTTTATATTATTGTTTTGTCATGTTACGTTTGCCATATCTTGGCTATGCATTTACACTTTCCATTATTGTGTTTTGCATTTCATATATTTTTGGGAGTTTTCTATCATGTTTAATTCTTCCGACAGATGTCTGTGGACAGATGTTGGTGGATAGTGTGGACTGTTTCGAATAACATGTGGTAGACTGGTTTTGACATGACTAATTATTGATTTGGGAGTATGTGTGAGTTTGGATATTTTCAGGCTATTAGCCATAGTGAGACTTCTTTAATCAGAAGTGTTTTGCAGTTCAGAGTTTAGTTATCTAACTCGATATTTCATTTATTATGCATTTTAATCTTTGCTTTGTTTTATTCATTTCTTGTTGGGTTATTTGAATAATAAACCTATTTTTGTAGAAACTATTGCGTTTCTTTAAATGGTCCATTTAATTGATTTGGTGAGAATGAGTGCGATTCGGGTGGGTGAACTTCGGAAAACGATGAGAGAGAGAGAGAGAGGCGATACACAGAGAGAGAGAGAGAGAGAGAGAGAGAGAGAGAGAGAGAGAAAGAGAAAAATAGATGTAAAAGTGTTGCCGTGAGCGAACGTTCATACGCCTCCGTTTCATGATTAAAGATCGTTGAGCACGTTACGTACACCTTCAAAAAGGGTGTTAATTCTGTCCTCGTTACATATATATATATACGTATTATATATATATATATATATATATATATATATATATATATATATATATATATATATATATATATATATATATAAGAGCAATGAGTTGTTATTGAAACTAGGGTCATTCCAGAGTAAAGCCAAGGCAACTATCAGCGCTGGATTCATTCTTCAATCGCTGAATCATGGATGAAGCCACTATGCATAAAATTTTCACATGAGCAGCCGCTTTTTACACCTGAACAGAAGGCCCGTGAGAAGAGTGTCACACACCCTTGTATATGTCACGTCACCCCCTTTCTGTCTTGCATGCACTCTCGTTTTAAGGATTTTAAAGTAATTTCATTCCAATACCTTTTCCGCTTCATCTATCCAAAACTCTCATAGGCCTTCATCTCTCCCTGCTTCTGGACATTTCCGAATTATGCCCTCTATTGTCTTTCATTCTTTGCAAATAACCAAGCACCGTCATATTTATTCACACTACAAGGTAAGCTCTTGTACAAGGAAAGATATATGAATAAATACAAGGCACACGATACTGAACTTCTCTTGATCTGGCAAGCCATTGATTTCGAAATTTAAAGTTCGAGAGGTTTGAATACTGGGGCATAGTTATGACCCGTTCTTACATTTAGATGCGAATTGCGAATTTTGCAGATAGTGCTTGAGTAAGGGGAATGCGTTCTGAAAGCCCTGGAAAAATATTTTGATCCAGGTAGAGTCTAGACCTTATGTTAGTTCAAGGTCGGTGATGAATAGTTACTCAAGATCATTGTGCAACTTAAGAATAGGAATTTATCAAAAGTAACTCACGACCTTTGTAATGAGCAGTAAATAGAGTTTAATAAAAAATTTTTAGTATATTCTCGAACTCAGATTTTCAGTGCACTTCATGCGGCGAAACTTTAAACAGTTATTCAGGTATGACTTTTATATAAGCTTCTGTCTTAAAGAAGTGGTGAAAGTTCGACATCCAACCGTCGAGTCGTTTTATTCATTGAACGTTTTGAGTCTTTGTTTAGTTCTTCATGGGAATCAAAGAGTAATGTTGGCATGAAAAGAATGTTGAGGTCAAGAATAGGAATAGTGGTTCAGATTAGAATCAGGAGCTTAATTAAGTAGCTTTAATTTTTGTTATCATAGGATAATCAGATCCACTCTCGAGGAAAAACTCAGAACGCAGACAAAGGCGTCAACCTGCTTCTCAAGAAGAAAAACATTATTTCTTTTTCTTTTCACCTGAAGGCAGTTCACAAGTCATAGTATTGGATTATTACACTGTGTAAAGAGTAAATAACTAAAGTTTTCAGTCTGATTTTAAGAGATCTTGATATATATGTCTTTAGACTTGGGAAAAGTTCAAAACTAATACAGAAAAATTTCCTGTGCTTTTTGTTACTAAACCTTAGCGAGAAGGCTTGTGGTTAATTAGGCTCAAAATTGTATGTTTTAGTTTCAGAAGAAAACTTAGGTTTTTGTGCATGAAAACTGAAATAGTTGCTTAAGTTTGGCATTCTTAATTTTTATGACATTTACAGAAGATGTATTTTATGTAATATTTATGGAATTTTTAAAAAATCGAACCTTGGTTTTATCTAGCCGAGATCAGTATTTTCAAACGTTATTGATACTGACTAGCGTAAAACCTACTAGAGGTCTTAGTCTTAACATTTGTGTTCTTGGAATTTAAACTCCATCACCGGTGTTCAGAATTAAAATGTATTAATAGTGAATGAAGTGGAGTGCTCTCATCAAAATCTCAGTCACTGTCAATCGCCAAGGAACAGTGTACCAAAGATAGCTGCTACGTTTGGGAATTTCGGTGAGATCAGCGCTGTTGCCCCAACTTTCAATTTGGCTTAATCTGTTGGTATGTCTAGCTGTTCAAGTTAATCATTCAGTTCTGGTCGTGTTTAATTTTGGCACCAAAGGTCTCGTGCGGCATGAGATACGTTTTACACTTTTTTCCCGTTGATTTCTGTCGTATGCTATGTACCAGCTACCAAAAGTATTTGTGATGGTTCACGTTGTACCTTGTTATTTGAGCCAGGGTAAGCAAAAATGTTTTTTTAAATTTAGCTAAGAGAGTTCCAAATTTAGCATACCATTTATTAGTATTTTATTTTTGTAATTATCATCAGCGATCTCTCGGATATATGTTATTTCCAGTAACTGTATCAATGTTTTCCTGCTCCCCAGCTGGAATAAAAGGGAAAATGAGATCCTTAGAGAATATCCACCAATATCCATTAATCCAAAGCCCCTGGGATTTGCTCAATGAATAACTTTGGGATGAAGTTTTGAATTTGTCCCCTGGGGTGTTTCATGTCTCCTGATCATAATTGGTTGGTTGTATTTGCTTAGGACACAGTTCGAGTGTTTTCAGCCATCCTTTTGTTGGCTAGAAATTCAGTACCTTAGTAATATAGCAAAAATGAATGCACAAAGCAAAATTTGGTGTGAAAATATATAAAATTGCAGATTTTAATAGTACTAAATATCCTCACAAGCTTAGAAACTTTAGTTTTTCTTCCCAGTATCTTTGCCGAGAAATCTTTGTAAGTGGTTTTTACCGCAGCCTTCTAATATAGCAAATGAATGCACAAAGCAAAATTTGGTGTGAAAATATATAAAATTGCAGATTTTAATAGTACTAAATATCCTCACAAGCTTAGAAACTTTAGTTTTTCTTCCCAGTATCTTTGCCGAGAAATCTTTGTAAGTGGTTTTTACCGCAGCCTTCTGTTATTGATTTTGTTTTTCCTCCTGAAAGGGAGTAACATCAGAATCTAAATGTGAAGGTAGACCTCTTGAGAGCGTTAACAGGAACCTCCCCTTTCATGTGTTGTCGGAGGGCAATGACAAAGACTCGGCTGAATTTTCTACTGTTGCCAATTAGGTACTTGACATAGTTTATTAGAGCCCAGTTGTACTTATTTTCATTTATCTTTAATGGAAAGTCGTCAGCACGGTGAGCGTAAACTTAAATGGAATGGGCTGTGCGAAGGAAAAAGCCTGTTTTCTGCCGTCTGATAAAAGAAGTACTGTAAGTGATGATATATTGGAGTATTCCAGAAAACATCCTCAGTTCGGCGGTAGAGGAGAAGAAAATGGAATGAATCTGTTAGTCAGGTATTTAGTCCGATATATACGATGAAGTGTCAAAGAAGTCGAGCAGGTTGAAATTGAATCAGTGTTGCGCCTCTCTCTCTCTCTCTCTCTCTCTCTCTCTCTCTCTCTCTCTCTCTCTCTCTCTCTCTCTCTCTCTTTCTTTAATTCTTCAGCTTTAAATTCTTATGAACAGAGTCAGCAGGCTATAGACCCAAAAAGGGCTTCAAAGGAAATCGTCCTGTAAAGAGAGACAAGTTAAAAGGAAAGGTGATGAGTAAATAAATATGAGGACAAGAAAATAAAACCGACACCTGAACTTAGGAGATGTCAGCAGAAATCAGGAATGAATATGCTCATTTAAACTTGTGGAGATCAGAAAACTCCGCAGCTGCTCTGGGCAGACTATTCCACATTTTAATTTTAGCAAAAATAAAATCCCTAGCTAACTGCATAGTAATCAGCTTGATAGTAGAAAATGACACACTGTTTGCTGCAGAATCCTGCCTAGTCTTGCGAACGAAAACAGCTAGGTCAGGTAAAGAAAAGTACGGAAGATGTTTGTCGTTGTAGAACGTTTTTATGCAACAAGCACAATGAATTCACTTTAAGGCAATGCTGCAAGGAAAATAGACTTACCAGATGGCATAGCTGTGTCCAAGAGCTTGAGATGAATCAGTTACTTAAGACCACACTGGAGGACAGTACTCCAAACAAGGAAGAAGAAACGACGTAAAATACTTATAAATAATAACTTTAAAACGAAACATTCGAAAACATCTTTGCAAGATACCAGTTTTTTTTAGAAACAGGAAGCAGTATAACTAAGTTCTCAAAAGTCAGTTTCTTAGGAGAGTCATTGACATTCAAAACTGTAACCAATTATATGTAAATGAAAATACAGAAGTGTGTTCTAGATCGACTGTAAATCCTGAGTTTTTGAATGGTTAAACTGCGTGCCCCAAAGCCTACCCACTCATGAAGACGTGCCAGATTTATATTCAGGGGATTCTGCAACCACAGACCTAAGGGCAGAGAAGGAACAACAGCTGGAAGAGTAGCATTCTCTGTTGACAATCTATTATTTCTCCAAACCTTGCCACATGTCACCAATATAGATAATAAATAGCAAGGTCAAGAACACTCTCATAAGGAACGCTGCTAATGACAACTAAAGCTACGATACTGGTCATTAACACGGACCATTTGGGTTCTGCCAATTGAAATATTCTTTTAGAATGTTAACAAAAGATCCACCAATTCCCAACAATCCTAGCTTGTAGATAAGTCCCGTATGATTCACATGGTCAATGTCTGCACTGAAATCTAAACCATCCGAGAGTGGCTCTGCACCCTCATCAAGAGGACTCAGTAAGAGTAGATGTTGACGAGAGTGCATCGCATATTCAAGGCCTGTATGAAACCCGAGCCGTAATTCTGGTAGCAGGTTATTATATTCAGCAAATCTG
>NC_089741.1:1153658-1198658 GCF_040412425.1 Macrobrachium rosenbergii | reverse complement strand
TATAAAGGAATGAACTTGTGTAAAAAAAAAAAGCAGATTCATCTTTGACTTTATTCTTTATATTTTTATAGATGAAGTTCCGAAGGGAATACAGTAGTTTGATTCGATAGGGCTGATTCATTAAAAATCATCCCTTTTCTTTGTCAGAGAGTTGAATAACGCTGCCATTTCCAAATAATGGCAGCAATGTAGTGAGAACCTCCACTAAGGAATGTTAAGGTATAATGGTATCAGTTTTTAATGGTTTTTGGTAAGTGGTAAAGATCCACCTCAAAGAAAGATTATTTAATGTTGTCAGTCAACAAAGATATGTGATAAGTTGCTCATTCTATTTAACAGAGAAATAGTACGTGTTGCAGCTTTCTTTAGATAAGTCTGTAAAAGAAAATTGTTGTTTATTGATCACTATATGAAAAAAAGACTTTTAGGAAATTCCAACCACTCAACTAAAATTTTAGGTTATTGCAATCAAAGGACAGTGGTAAATGAATGACGCAAACCACAGAGAATTGTCACAAATTGGTTCTTTCTTTAAATCATGAGGATGATTATCATATAAGGTCATGCGACTTCACGAAATATTTTTACAGTTTATTATCATTTTCCACCAAAGACGTAAGTAGACCTAGTGCTAACTCTCTGCGGCTGAGTTCTTAAAGCACTTCGATAAAACTTGGAAAAAATGAATGGTTTCAGGGAAGAATTTGTTATCATTGTTACCTGCAAACAGGAATAGAAAATTATATTTTAAAAAGGGGTTACGAATTTGTGCTTCTGTTTAAAGAACGGTTACAATGCACCGGTACGTCGGCGGATAAATCTTTTCATTTTGCAATGTATTCCATGAAAAAGGATTTGTGTCCCATGTAAAACATATAAAAATCGTTCCTCGTAAATTAGATGGGAAGAAAGTAAGATTACCAAGCTCTTGCGTGAGGCCTAGGCAATATTTCTTTATTCTTTGGTATTTTGAGATGACAGTTGTTAATAGTTCATTGTTGTATTTCGTTTTGTAGGAATTGAATTATAACATGATTCATAAATACTTTGTGGTCTCTTTCCGTCAGTCTGTCAAGGTTTTGTGATTCTTGAAATACCTAAATATTGGGCAAATTCAACTGCCAGCTGCCTGCCATATATTATATTGTAAAAACACTCATTTAAAAACTAATGCTTTCGTCGACGTGATGTTGTGTATATATATATATATATATATATATATATATATATATATATATATATATATATATATATATATATATACATAGATACATACATACATACATACATACATACATGCACACATACATACATACACGTAATTAACTGCAATAAATTACCTGTAGATGACTGATGCTTTGAATCACATATGCCCAATAGTTATATAGTTCAGTAACACCAAAACCTCTTAAATATATATATATATATATATATATATATATATATATATGTATATATATATATATTATATATATATAAATTTTTATGTATATACACACACACACACACACACACACACACACACATATATATATATATATATATATATATATATATATATATATATATATATATATATATATATATATATATATAATCTTCCAGATACGTATGTTTGAGCATTTGGCCATCCTCAAATTCCTTGCTTAAGCGTAAGGGTGCTCCATAATGTTGTTTAATTTTCCTGAACTTCTCTACCACTTGCTATGAGGAATCGTAGAATGCTGTCGAACCTAGGAGAGATCTTTTTCATTTTACATTTTTAACGGTCAGAGTGTTAAAGGAAGAGGATCAATAGTTGAGTTCTAGTTTATGTTGACTAGTAATTAACAAATCCGTACGAGTCCAGATTTGTAAGAATGATAAGATAAGATAATGTCTTGCCATTATTTCCAACAGATGTAAGCCAGTCGATTAAGAAAGATTACAAGGACAAGCAAATATGGCATGGTAGGCTTAGGTCGAGATCTAACAATATTTCTCTGAAGATTAAGTTGTACAGATGCACGCGTCAGAATTACGTAATGTATAGATATATTTACTCGCTGACCACATGTTTTTATGTATATATATGTATACATACATACATTATATATATGTGTATATATATATATATATATATATATATATATATATATATATATATATATATATATATATATATATATTGCAACGGATGGGACCTCTTTTCCAAGCAACCTCACCCGTTTTTTCATCCGTAACGTAATTGAGAAAGAAATAAAATTAATTCCAATTGTTTAAGTACTAGAACTGTGGGTTTCCACTCGCCCCTTCGTAAACTCTCTCCTTCATTCCCCAAAATGGTTAAGCCTAACCCCTCTCTCTGTTCACAATGACTGGCTGAGGCCTTGATTTCCAGGGAACCGCCGTACCTTCTTGGCTTCAGGCAAGGCAAGGGAGGAGCCAAAATGAGAAAGTTGGCGTCCTGCCTCATTCTGAACTCGCCACGAGGGTTAACTGATGGCATGCGGTCATTATAGAAAACTTGACGAAGATTGACTTTTGCGCCATCTACAAGAGACGCGATGCGTAATCCCTGAAGGTTATATATAGACGATGCAACAGAAAATCGAGAGCAAATCGCTCCAAATGCCACCCAGGACAGATGTCCTGAACCTTGCCTGGCCCCGAGGCTCAAACCAGTATACCTTGTAGTGGCATTTTAATTCCCTCCTCCATCGCCAGTGCCCTATCGAATGAGGACACCTTCATCTTGACGAAGGTAATGTACCGGAATAAGGTTTCTTAGTCAGTCACGATTCCTATTATTTTTCTGTCTACTTTTCATTTAATTTCCATTGTGCGATCACTTTCAGTAATTGGTGTTGGAGCATTCAGTGTTAATGTAATTATGTATTAGTGTTGAACTGAGTTATTTGCCACCATCTGTGCATTTTCCTTCAGTTCCCTTTGAGCTTTTTATTGTTCGTGCAAGTAACCGTCTTGCCTAGATTTGCAAATAGGCCTCGACTGTGGAATCTCTCGGCTCTGTCCATGTGCAGTCCCCATTCTACCCCTGCTGCGATGTTTCCTGTTATGAAGACATCGTCGAGTAGAATATTTATTCTGTGTAGGATACCTGCCCAGTAATTCGTCATTCTTCTGATCTGTGTTTGTTATGTAAATATAATTAGTTAAGAGAACCCTTGAGTTTACGTAATTTTCCTCACATGAAGAAGGCCTAAACCATAGATTTCCCTTTTTGGCTGAATTGAGTCAGAAGTGTAATGAATAAAAGGAACTCCCTGTGTTCATCCGTTGCTGCCCAGAATCAAGTAAGTATCCGTCATGTTCATAGAAATATATATATATATATATATATATATATATATATATATATATATATATATATATATATATATATATACACATGTGTATATATATATACACATGTGTATATATATATACACTACATACGTATATATATAAGAAATGCTAGTGGAAGCCGAGATGGGAACGTAATAATTGGTTGTTAGGCCAACTCTCTTTCAACGAATCGATTACAATAAGAGGTAAAAAGTTCGGAGGTATTGAGGTGGACTGTTTACATTTTATACAAGGTGCAAAAAGAAGTGGAGACGCAAATAAGTGGTGAAAAGATGAGTGAAGGTGAAGGGATGGATCAAAGTTATGAGACGGTTCGGTCGCGTGAAAGGAATGGACGACGATCGGTTGGTTGAAAGAGTCTGGAATTTAAAGTGATGGCTAAATTATTTATTTGTCATATAGTGTTAATGAAGTCATGCCGCGTGGCATTGTTTGATAAGTAAAGGAGTGCATAAATATATTTGTCGCTTTGGAATGTGTATCATAATTACTGTGTTCGGTATTCAAGCTGTTTGTTTCATAGTTCAAGACGACAGTTGATAATTAATGTAATAACGTTTTTAATCCTTTGGTTAAGTCCTAAGGAGTTGGACAGGGAAATGTGTGATACAACCTTCTTTCTTTCTGTCTGTCCGTCAAGATTTCACCGACATTCGAGTTTTCAACTGGTTTCTGTGTTCTGCTTTCCCGGATGTTGCACTTCACTTTAGAAGCGTTTGTGTGATAAGTTGTTTACAAGACTGCAGAGTTCCGCATTGCTGCTTCGTCTGCATTGAGTTGAGAATTTGTTTTTGTTGTGAAAAGTGTTTTCGTCATATCCGCCAGGATCGGACACTTGCATGCAGCATATGCATATATATATATATATATATATATATATATATATATATATATATATATATATATATATATATATATATGTGTGTGTGTGTGTGTGTGTGTGTGTGTGTGTGTGTGTGTATGTATGTATGAAGGGGAATGAATTTATGCTCGTATGTATTTATCACATCACCCAAACCCAGAAGTGCAAAATGCGAATCCTTGTGTATTCATGATGAATTATAAATATACACACACACACATACCCCCCTGACTTTTAGAGTCAGATCAGAAATGAGAACAAGGGAAAAAAGATCCGCAAAGGGTCACGAGCCAGGTCAAATCTTTTATCATCAGTAAGGTATGTCCTCTTTTATCAAAAGCACAGTTGAGAAAGGACACCTTTAGGCATAATGAACGTAGGTAAAACTTTCCGAGTTAGAGTTTATTTGACTCCGCTTTTGGTCGGAAATGAAACTCTGTAAATATTCTGACAGATGGTGGTCATTTCTTTTAAGGAAAAGTTTTACCCCAGCATGCTCTTGACCCCTGTCTCTCTCTCTCTCTCTCTCTCTCTCTCTCTCTCTCTCTCTCTCTCTCTCAGAACATTGGGAACTTGCGGTGGTATAATGCAGTATGTGTACATATTATTACATATGTTATGTAGTCGGTCACCCGATGTTCGGTGATTTTTATCTTAAACTTATAGTGGAATGCAGAAATATTTTTTTGATATATTAAAATTTAACTGAAAATTTTACAATATAAGTAAAGTGGGAAGTGTGAAGAATAGTTAATAAGAAAGACTGAGCGATGTCTGCAAACTAGGGACACGCCACAATGTAGAAAACATTTTATTCAGTGTATGGTGGCTGGTGCTTGGGTTAATTATTAAACATCATGTTTTGAGACAGAACTACACAGCTTTCAAATTTTAAATTTCTGTTCGTTGTTGACATGTAAACAAAAAATAAAGAAATTGTTTCGGTAAAAAAGGATTAGTCACCCAAGAGATACAAGTGTGAGTTATGTGGAAATTCATTACAGGGCCTACAGTAGTTCTGCTTGTCACCTCAGGTCTCAAGGAGACAGTGTGTAAAGTCCCTCAGCACCGAAGAGGAAAAATCACCCAGCTGGGAGGTTGGATGGCATCCAAAATACCTGTGGTGAATTCGTGTTTTGTATAATGCACACATAATTGTTACCGATCACTCTCCATATAATTGACAACACGTACTTTATATTTCAGTAGGGACTTGTGGCTGTAACTTTCTTATGCTTTGCATGTTATGCAACATGGTGCTTCCAGTATTTACCATGCTCATTGTGTCATGCTTGTATACATACATACATACATATATATATATGTATGTATGTATAATATATATATATATATATATATATATATATATATATATATATATATATATATATATATATATGATACTACAAGGAAAAATGAAAACAGTTGTAAATCCTGACCGGCCAGGATTTACAACTGTTTCTCTTTTTTTGTGATGTTTTAATATATATATATATATATATATATATATATATATATATATATATATATATATATATATATATATATATATATTAAATGTCTCGCATCAGATGTGATAATATTCATATATATATATATATATATATATATATATATATATATATATATATATATATATATATATATGTATATACAGTATATATATATATATATATGTGTGTGTGCGTGTGCAAGTAAGTGTCTCAATAAAGCTGCGTTTTGAAGATTTTTTGAATGTAAATTTAGACCCAAAATTCCCGTATATAAAAAGGATATAATTTTTATGTAAGTACGCTTTTCCTCTGAAAGAAGCAGTGAGCGTCCTTTCAGCAAGGTGCTTACTTCAGTTGCTCTTAATGCTGTGAGAAAAGTTCCCGAGTATTATTACTGGTTCTAGGATTGCAGAAGTGCCTCGTACGAACATTCCCATCATTAATTGGATGCCAGTGTACCTTTTGTCTTTCTTACACATTTCTCTCTTTAGTCTAGTTTTTCTTTGTCTCTTTGAAAAACTCTTCATATATATATATATATATATATATATATATATATATATATATATATATATATATATATATATATACATATATGTATGTATCCATTTGAAAAACTTTCCGACTTTGTCGGGACTGAGCCATTCAGACACATCGCCACAAACAGTGACACCTGTTTTATCAAGAAACATACATTCATTGGCAAAAATATGTTATCACTAGGTTTTACTTTAATTCCAGTGTCGCAAATTTGTTAACCTCGCTGACGAAAATGAAACAGCTAGTTGTACATCCTCTGTCATTGAAGTTACGATAACTGTTTCAGAGCGCTTGTTTAGAATCAGTCATCGCTTCACACGTGTTTCATATTGAGTACTCATTTTTCTTAATTCCAGGAGCCTTGTCAGTAGCTGCTTCAATGATGAAATGAAAGCAAATACAAATGATCCCCAATATATGATGTCAGAATAGAAACAGTAGGATTTAAAGGCACCTTCCATTGCTCAGAATAACGAAAAAAAAAAAAGAAAAATTAAATGGCCCCAAGCCACTATTTTTCGGTATTATCTGGCATTTCGTCGAAGAGTAATGAGGTGAGCCAGATGTGTTTCTGTCATGCATTATGCTCCTCATATTTCGATATATCAGTCTTCTTTATATTCTTCTTATTAAAATTTATCGCAATCTTGTTTGGGTAAAAGCAGTGCGAAGAATATTTTGCTCAGTTAAATGGATATCAATTACTCATTTGAGTCGGGCAGTGATCACAACCGAGGCATAAATTATTCGTCCGCTTAAATGTGCCTTGCCACACAAGGTAAGCTTCGCGAAGTTCGTGCCCTGCGGTTGATGGGTGACCTTTTGTAGACAGGTCATTTCATCCTTGTCATGTATTGTTCTCTAGAGACGCTGGGTCCGTCTATACTCTTCAAGGTGCGCTCTTTATCCATCGACTGTGGCGATTGCCATAATCTTCATCATGAAATTAATAATATAATGCATTTGCTAGATTAATTAAATTCCTCAGTTCTTATCTATCTGTTTTTACCATCTCTTTTACGTTTCTGCAGCCAGCTTTAATTTTATTTTTAACCTGAGAACTCTAGGATACGGAATATTGAATTACATTCTTCGGATCGTGGAATTTCTATCTTTTACACTCGAGCTCTTTTTCTACTCTCAAGAATCATCACTTAACCTCTGGAATTCCTGTGCTCTCTCACGTAATTGAAAACTGGCCCTTGCTCTCTCTCTCTCTCTCTCTCTCTCTCTCTCTCTCTCTCTCTCTCTCTCTCTCTCTCTCTCTCTCTCTATATATATATATATATATATATATATATATATATATATATATATATATATATACTGTATATATATGTATGTGTGTGTTTGTGTGTGTGTGAGTGTGTGTGTAATGATTATGTCGTATTTCAGTCAGGCTTTACAATTGTTTCATCAGGCTTTACCAAAATTGATATATTTTACCCTAACCCTTTATTGCGTTCTCTAGGAGGCTTTAAAATAAAGTCCGTTATTACTGAAAGGCGTAAGATTTCTTACTACTTTTTGTATTTGGAGCCTAAACAAATTTTGGACGTGTTTTATATTTTTAGGGTCATTCGGATAAGTTTGGTTGCAAGAAGGAGTAAACAATGTGTGCGTCTTTGACCGCAGTTTTTTTTTTTTTTTTTTTTTTTTTTTAATCATAGAGAGCGATTCGAGGTTTTATGGGGGCGACCGCAAAGAAATGTTGGTCGACGTCGGAAAATAAACTTTTTGAACATCGATGCCCGTGGGACAGGACGAGTGACTAGCAATCTTTTGTTTGTATGTAATATATATATATATATATATATATATATATATATATATATATATATATATATACATTATATATACATATAGTATATATATATTTTATATATATATATTTACACACACACACACACACACACACACATATATATATATATATATATATATATATATATATATATATATATATATATATATATATATATATGAAGTTTTGTAGGTTATACACACGTGACGTATACTCACAAATATTAAGCCACAAATATCGGTTAACTACGAATTCGCTTTACGTAACTTTGGGAAAACTTACACGTAAGGGGAATTATAACCGATAAGTGATGTGTCCCGCCATTCTTTGAACTTTCGCCTTGGTTTAGACATCATGATAGACAGTCGACTTATTCATTCAGTTATCAAGAGAGATACACTATATGTTAATTTCCAGTGATGTGTGTATTCTTGTCGAATTCAAGTTCTGTACTAAGAATCGAAATCAGTCCATGTCCACCATGGCAGCTGATTGATCAGGTTGTATCACTTGGCTGATTATGAAATTTTGTTATTTATACACGTGACATTTTTTTGTACTTACAAATATTAAGCTTGCTGGGGAAAAGAAAAATATGTGTCAATCCCATGTCTACATCAGTCATAAAGAAGAATTGTTTTCTAAGTCATATGGGGAAATAGAATGTTAGGAGTAAGACTCCCCGCTCTAAATTCCGTCTTGAACCTCTTCCATGACCCTTTGACCTCACCTCGTTTATTGTTTTGCATCTTCTCGTGACAAATTCCCTCCTTTTCTTTTCTTTTTTTGGACTTTCCTTTCTTTGTCTTTTATCGTCACAGCCTGAAATTTTGAGCTCATAAAAGGTTCTTGCTGTAGCCAGCCTACTTCTTGAATTCGTTAGTTTTTACGTAGTAGCATTTTCTGTTTTTGATGTTAATAGTGGTTTTCTTAATAGTTGCAAGACAAGACAGAAAGTGCCATTCATTCCTGACTTATTGTGAAATTAAGTTATCGAATACTATAGTGACGATCTTACAAGATATGGTAAGTGAGTTATGGCTGTTTAACTAAGCCTCTCTCTCTCTCTCTCTCTCTCTCTCTCTCTAATGATATTCCAGTTTGATATTTTTGTTTTTCAGGGTTCAAGATTTAGGACGGTTCATTGCTCGATAACTGATAGCTTTTCCTTTACGGGTCTAAAATGCACATACGAACATACTTTAGCTTGTATTGTTACGTCATCTAGAAAAAAAATATAAAAATGGTATATTCCAAATGCTATATTATTATGAGCTTGAAAATTTATCCGGTCGTATGCATTTTATGTTTATTGACGTAGGCGAATATACAATCATGCCAGTGTGAAAATTTTTGAAACCGAATTTAGCTAGACATGTGCTGGCACGGGTTCTTGCTTTTAGAGCTCCCAATAACTTATAAATTAGTTTAAAACTCTCTTCTTAGAGTAAGACAGCGACAGGGAGAAATGAAATGCGGTATGGGAACATTTTGTTGTTGGCGCAAAGAAATGGCCAAATTTTATTATGAAGCAGAGGCTTAGGATCCAAAGTTCAACTGTCATTCATCCTTTTGAACAGAGCTTATTGCCGTCGCTCAGTGGCAGAACACCTGCCACGTTCGTACTTGCAAAGCTCGTCCTTTGATTGCGAAAGGTGTGGCCAAGCTCGTACTTTGATTGCGGAAAGTGTGGCCAAGCTCGTACTTTGATTGCGGAAAGTGTGGCCAAGCTCGTACTTTGATTGCGGGAAGTCTGGCCATCAGCCGACCCAGTATGAGCATGGTAAGAAAAGGGAATAAAGTTGGAGCTACCTGATTCTCACAGACTTAACGAGAACAGGAAGGCTCTACATTTCTGGTGCCACCCTTGTAAAAAGCGAAAAAAGACGTAATGGTATATATGTATATATATATATATATATATATATATATATATATATATATATATATATATCTATATATATATATATATATATATATATATATATATCACACATACATGCATTCATAATCCACTTTTGAACTGCTAAGAATGAATATTGAAGTTTTCAGCCTATGGAGGTTCTTTAAAGAGATATTTGTGAATGTGAATTGCTGATAAGATAAAGTATACCTTAGTTTTACCAGACCACTGAGCTGATTAACAGCTCTCGAAACGGTTTATACAGTACAAAGGCCCCTTGTATAAACCGTGTCTAGTTCGATGTAGGTGGATCCAGTTATAGCGACCATAATTCTAGAAATAAGTGAAATGGTTTTGCAGTAGCCAAAAATATGAATTTCTAATTTAAACCGTCTTTATAAAATGTTAATCTCGTTTAAAAGTTACTCTTAAGCTTATATGGGAAAAAATTCATTCATCAATTCATGCCATCTATTTTTGAAGTGAAGAGCATGCTTTCCACAATACGAATCAGAAAAATAAGCCACAGACGTCTAAACAGCTGTTTACTTAATGGAGTGTAAACCTTTTGCCTATTATTAGCTCAACAGATGTTGATGAAGGTATGAGTTAATTCCCTGTACCATATGGTGGACAGCGTAAGTTTTGCTTCCGAAAGGCAAATACATCAATTCAACGACTCACACGCAACTAATGTAGGGAATGATACAAGGATTGATTTTATTCAAAGATTCGAGAACATCTGTCGCCTAATCTTATTGATTTTTGTTTCACTGTATTATTCTGGTTCGACGAAAGAACCGTTTGAAGTAGAGTCGTTGATATTAGAGATGATAGTTCTTACAACATCCCTATGCTGAAACCATCGTTCCCCTTTCCATTCTTGAGAACTTCATATTTGCTCCAGAGATCGCTTAAGTATATTGCAGAACCACCAATTTTCCTCGAAAATCATCGTCTGGAATTCGTGCATGAATTTCCGTATTTGGGCCACATTATCACGGACGACCTAAAAGATACGGCAGACATAGAACAGAGGCGCCATAAACTGTGCAACTGGCAACATGATTGCAAGGAGGTTTGCCTTCTGTCACCGAGAAACGAAACTGCTGCTCTTCCGCTCGTACTACTACAGTATATATGGGTGCTCCCTTTGGACGAACTATACCCGAGAGACCACGAGACGTATCATTGTTGTTCACAATGACATTCTGAGACACCTCACAAACACTCCTCACTATCACTCAGCCACGCAGATGTCCATAGAAAACCGCCTGGATAATTTGAAAATCACTGTGAGGCGGACAATGTCCAGTGTGATCACCCGACTGAGAAACAGCAGCAGTTCGCTCATACAAAGCATCCTAAGCAGTGAGGCAAGAAGAAGATCTAAATTGCGGGAAAGATGGGATAATGAGGCGTGTGTTCCTTAAATTACTTATTCTCTATTTTTGCAGTTTTAAAGTGTCATCTCCAGAATCTGTCATTATTATTATATTTCTACGTTTCTTGTTATTTTTTCTACGTTTCTTGTTATTTTTGGTATTTTTACTTTTTATTATTACTGTAGTTAATATCATTGTAGAGTTTTGCAATTTTCAACATTCGTATTTAGCCTTCTGGACCTGACTTCTGTAACCACATAAGGTCCCCAGATGAAAATTAATCGTCTACAAGCTGTATTTTTTATTGTTATCGTTTTTAATTTTTTTTTTATTCTCCATATAATTACTGTCACTACCGCTATGAATTCTGTTTGTTTCTCTACTTCTTCAGAAACTGTGTGGATACTGCCGATAATTATTCTTATCATGTTACCTTATGTATCTAGGTTGTTTGTATTGTGTTTGTATATTCCATGTATATGGTCCTGAGCCGAAATAAAGAATATTATTATTATTATTATTATTATTATTATTATTATTATTATTATTATTATTCAACTCGTCTCTCCTTATGACTGAATCACCTTTTACTCCCAGAATTAAACCTTCAACCGCCTCCTGAACAGGAATTTTGTCAGCTGCAGATGACTCATATTAGTGTTCAGTTTATTTAGGGAACCGCAACTACATCCACGGTTTTAATAGTATAACCTGGATCAACATCAATATCTACAGTCATATATACGTATTTATGTGTATATATGCATACATACATACACACACCCATATATATATATATATATATATATGTATATATAAACAGTATATGCAAGTACATACATATATATATATATATATATATATATATATATATATATATATATATATATATATGGGTGTATATGTGTATATAGATATATATTTAGCAGATGCTCGCTATTGCTCGCATTTGCTAGTTCCCATACCCGTACCATATTCATACCCATATCTGTATCACACCCATACCTGTACCATACCCATACCCATATCTGTACCACACCTATACCCATATCCATTCCATACCCATATCTGTACCCTACCCATACCCATATCTGTACCATACCCATGTCTGTACCATACCCATACCCATTTCTGTACCATACCCATACCTATACTCATACGCATACCCATACTGATACCCATACCATACCTGTACCCATACCTATACTTATACCTATACACATACCCATACCCATTCCCATATCCATACCATACCATACCCATACCCACACCTAAATTAACCCTATTAATAATAGTCAGCAAAAGTCTATAGGCAGCACCAGCCCCATTTACCTTCCAGTCATATACAGACAACTGACCATATGTTGGTGTATGTGCAGGTGCAGCTGCTGATGGGTTTTGAACCAATACTGATGCCATTGGCAGTTCCAGACCATCACCAGTAGTGCTCGTAGAGGACCCTCCAATAGATCCCGTGAACAATCTTCTGGGATCAAGGTTTGAAGTTAATTTTCAGTTTAGAGGAAGGTTTTGTTCAAATGAAACCCGGGTATACCTCGCAAAAGTGTGGGCTAACTTTTTGAGAGGCATAAATCCAAGATGGCCACCTCCATCTTATATCAGACCTACAAAACTACATATCTTAGGGAATTTTTCACCTACAAATAAATTCTTGGGATCTAATTATAAGTTTTTGTGGTCAAAGATCTCATATTTGATGTTAAAATTTAGTTTTCTTCAAAATTTTTTATGTTAGAGTAAAAATACTTATAAAATAGTAAAAATACTTATAAAGTATCAGTAGTGTTTTTCAACTGAAAAAAATTATTGATTTACTATATACATAGAGTACTTATTTGAAAACTATATATGATGCATAATAGCGCAGTTTTATTGGTAATTTACAATGTCTGTAGAGAGCTCATTAGATTTCTTTTCATTTGTGATATCATAAATGCTGTTGCGTATATCTGAAGCTTTGGTCATGGGACTTATCGGGAGTCCTCTACTAATATATATACACCAACTTGAAACTGAACATTTTAGATCTGTTAAGCTATTAACAATAATTAATCTTATTAATCAACATATGTTACTTTCATATACTATGTTACAATATTGTCTAATGTTACCTAAACAATTTTACTTATAGATGATGGCTTTAGCAAAGAAGCGAAAAAGAGGTGATTCACCGGAAGGTCAATGTATTTTGTGTTTTAATAAATGTAATGAAGACATGAGTACCACAGCACTAGAGGAATGGGATAACTTGAAAGATCACGCCCACCAGTGGTTGGGACCTAATCCATTTAGTACAGTCTATGATGATGTTCAATGGGAAGTAGGACCCAACAATGTGTTCTTTCACAAACTGTGTAAGTTGCAGTTGTTCAGTCACAGGGGACTGGAACTGGCTTTGAAAAGAACGAGAAAGGAAACTAACAATGAAATTAACTCTGGGGCTTCTAGTAGTGTACTGTCTGCAGAAGAGAGTGAAGGACAGCAGATGAAGCGAAGACAATCCCGTTCACAAACAGGGTTGTTGCACGACAAAAACTTATGTATTAGGTGCATGAAGCCTGGGGACAAAAAACATCGAGGGAGGGACAAATGGCATACAATGGAGACAATGACTGCATGTTACACAGTCAAGACTCACACAGTCCATGTGGAGGACCTGGCAATGAGAGAGGGAATAACAACATTTCTTGAGTCAACCACCGACTCCGTTGCTGGTGGACTAAGATATCATCGTTCATGCTGGTGAAAATATATTTCCTCAAATATTATAGAGAGTGGAAATGATGACCCCATGCTCCATTTGCAGCAAGTAAAATTATCTGAAGTACAGGACAATGTAAATACCTCCGTAATTTTGGATTATACTAAGTATCGTCAAATCAAGCATGATGAAGAATATGTTGCAAAAGGAGTTCAAAGACCAACTTGGATATCACAATCGCCTTCAGAAAAGTCAGAGTACTGTACTTTGGTTTATGATACTACAGCAGGAGGAAGTTATGTAGAAGCTGCCATTAACTGTTGGGGAATTAGTGATGAACAGCTGGTCACGACAGCAGCCTCAAGAATTAACGGGAAAGTTTCTTCCTCACCGAAAATGCCCAGGCCGCCATCTGTAGACAAACTTGTAGAAGATGAGGAATCTGAGGAGTTACGTTCCACATTTCTTTCTACTTTGAGAAAACCAGACACGATAAAGACCCAACAATTCTAGCTCTTGACTTCATTACTTAGGTCCCATATAACTTACCATCGCACATCTGTCTGCTGTAGAAATTTTCACTAGGAATTAGCTACAAAGATGTCTTAAGCCTTCATGACACTTGGGGAAACTATGAACTAGAACAGAACCCAGTATGTCCTCAGGAACTTGCAACTGGAATGCCAGGCACTGCAGTGATGGACAATGATGACTTCAAGGTTGACACATTGACAGGAGAAAATACATCTCATCGCACATATGTAATGTTTGTTCAACCAGAGGCTCTTATTAGTTGTGGCTTCAGATGAGTCTCCTGAATTTCAAATACTTAAACAACAAGACATGAAATCTCTGTGTGAAGAGCAACTTAAATTTCAACAATATAAAACCTTTCAGCGTGATACACCAACCATTAGACCTGATGCCAAGGTAGACCATTCTTGCAGTACTATAAGCGAGAGAAAAAGAGGGTTGAGCCACAGTCTAGTATGCCTAGATGAAATGGGAATCAGTCACAATTAGAACAACAAACAGTGGGTGCATTTGCTGACTTTCAAGCATCTCTTCAACCAGCAGTGGTCAAGAGCAAGCCTTATTATTTCCCCACATTTCCTCATCCTCCTCATAAAGCTATAGTGCATGAAGAGCATGCCATTCATAAAGTTAGTAGGTGACCAGCCTGTTTATGCTTTGACTGTAGAAATCAAATATGAACACCCTGAAAGATTTTATGTCATCTTACCATATATAGGCCCATTTCATATCCATTGTTCATTTATACATGCAGTTGACAAACGGTTCCATGGACCAGGATTGTCAAATATTCTTGTTACTGCAGGAATGATTGCTGAAGGTTCTGTTGATCAAGCAATGAGAGGCAGACATTACAAGCGAAGTATTAGATGTCTGCAACTTGTGTATAAAGCTCTCATTAGAAGAATAATTCAACAAAACCTTTAAGTTTGGACCTCCTTGTCTCAGGATGATTTGACACACTTACGTGATCCATCGTCATCTTTGTCAGATCGAAGAGAGAGCTTCATTGTTCTTGAAGCCAGCCCAAGCTTTCATAAATGCCTGGAAGATCATTCTGAAGGTACTGAGAAATCAGGAAGTCCAATGGCAAAATTCTGGATGTCATTTCTTCAGATGATTACTCATGACGAACTTTCATGCTGTCAGAACACAAAACTGGGAAGAGTTCAAGGGTACACTAGGCTTGATGCTACCTTGGCTGATGATCTATGACACTGATTGTCAAATGCAAACAAGGTATCTTAGACTGTAGAGTCACGTCTACAGTGGTTGTGACACTACATCAGCCTTTTTTGGCCATGGAAAAACAAAGTTGTATGGCCAAGTATGCTCTTCTGAACAAGCCTGCCAGTGGCTACAACAAATTGGACAAAGTCTACCTGTGATGCCAGCCCTGAAAGATGCTATGTCCATCTTTGCCATAAGGTATACATATAATGACAAACATGGTAGATCCCTCCGGGAGGCCCAAGCAAGAAAATGGAAACTGATGAGACAGAAGTCAGCGGTTAGAATTCCACCAGACAAGGATTCACATGACTTGCATATGGAAAGGGTGAACTACCAAGCGTTCATTCTTCTGAATTGGGATAAGCCGGAGTCACCCCCAACTCCACTGGACCACTGATGGACACTCAAAGAAGGCATATGTAACCCAGTTGGCTACAGCAAGCCAGCACTCCCAAGGCATCTCAGCAAATCAGTACGGCGACATTCTCAAGATCCTACAGAAGATTTTGAACATGATGGGGCAGATGATAATGATAAGAATGATGATAATGAATCAAATGGAGAGAATGATGATGATGATAATCACATTTATGATATTTAGCTTTATGTTTTATTATATATATATATATATATATATATATATATATATATATATATATATATATATATATATATGTGTGTGTGTGTGTGTGTGTGTATAATATATATATATATATATATATATATATATATATATATATATATATATATATATATATATATATATATATATATATATATACATACAGCATTTATTTTACTGAATCCTTGTGAGAGAAAATTTTATTCACTTAACAATATTACAGTCATTATGATACATGATTTGATTGTAAGATTATATTATTTAATTTTATTACGTGATTTTGGGAAATTAAAGATATTGATGCTGAACTGATGGATGATGTGATAAATTAAATAAGATGTATTTTTACAAAAGTTGTAAGATTTTTAATATCAATTCAGTCATGAGCTCAGTTGAAAACTGAGATTGATATACTTATATTCTTTCTGTAACATAAAAACTGTAGGAGAAAACTTAATTCTAACCTCGAATATGAAATCCTTGACCTCAAAAGCCTATAATTAGATACAAGAATGCATTGTTAAGAGAAAAATTCCCTAAGATATTAAGTTTTATAGGTTTGACATAAGCCAGAGGCGGTCACCTTGGATTTATGCCTTTCAAAAAGTTAGCCCACACTTTTGTGAGGTATACCCTGGCTTAATTTGAGCAAAACCTTCCTCTAAACTGAAAATTAACTTCAAACCTTGATCCCGGAAGATTGGTCACGGGATCTATTGGAGGGCCCTCTTCTATGCTTGAGATTCTAGAATTACCTGCTGAGTCCATTTCGAAACGAAAATAGCAAAGCTCAACCAAAAATCCTTTATTATATACCACTGGGTCACTTAATATTGAACATTTCTTGACAGTTATTAAAATATTCTTGAAAGACGTCTTCACAACTCCAGGATCCTTTGAAGCATTCTTCAGCTCCTGAAGCATTCATAGAGAAATGCTCATTGGATTATAACGTCATCTTAAATTCTTAAAGGCTCCAGGATCCTGTGAGGCCGTCTTCAGCTCCCAAACAGATTCCTGTCAGACTCGCTTCCCTTCAGGGAGGAATTCCAGAATCTCTTTGGAATCATTTCTTCCACCTCCTGGAGAAACACTTATTGGATTATAACGTCCTCTTAACAGGAGTAGTTTTTGCTGTGACCCTCATAATCCAGGTGGTTATAGTTACCACATGAGGTTAATTAAACATTTCATAAATTCTAAAGGTCAAGGAAGTTATATTTTGATTTGAAAAACTTGTACGTTACTTTAAAAAGAAATGTCCTTATGAATCTATAAACATCTCATCACATTTTGTTTCATCACAAAACGTGGAAAAGGGAAGAGGGATGGGAAATGAGGAGGGGGAGGTGGAATGGGAAAGGTGAAGGGGAGGGACACACACACACACTAGGCAGCCAAGGAAATATTTATAAAAGCTTCCCCCTCTTAAAAGGGCCCTCACTCCCTTTCGGGTGTGAAGGTCTGTACTAAGCAAGTTGTTCGCCTCTATTAGGTCACTCTTCTCCCCTGAGCAGATTTGTCCCGTGCAGCCTAACTAGCCACGGATCTACCTAACTCTAGATAGGATATGAGCTTTGATCACTATATTACAGAATTCTAACCGTACTTGAAGGTGCTTACGGTTATTACATGCTACCCCCTATAATTGTGATGTTTTAGACCTAGCCTAATGGTGCATTCTAAGGTATTCCCTAGCCTAACCTATCCTAACCTGACCATATCACCAACGGAAAGGATAATGTCCTAACTAAATTACAAAGTTTTTTGTTTTCAATACAATTAGTAATTACTGGTTAATACATGAGGTTTGCCTCATATGATAAATGTTGGTCTCACTGAGGTCTTAGGCCATGCGTGTCATGAGCATAGTGGTTCTTTTCACAATGGTTTAGATTTTCTGATTTTAGTTACACTACTGACATGATTACTGCAGCTCGATGGAAAGTGGAAGAGACAAGGTTACTAGTGTGATGTACTTAATCTGGTCTAGGCTATGTATGAGTAAGAGATCACACTGGCTACCTCCTCTGGGCAAGGGGGCAGGATCACTCTGAGAGGGTAGGGCACTAGTACCAGGATGAGCTCATGGCTTGGCAACTACTGGGCTCTCTTCCACCCCTTCTTCTTCTTTGGGTTCCTCCAAGGCCTATCTGTGTCAGACCTAGGAGGTGATGAGGCCACCGACTCTGGGGAAAGGCCAGAAGGGCTATCGGGTGCGAAGTCAGGGGTAACCCCTGAGGCCACTGGAGGGCTCCCTACTCCGGCTGCTGCGACAACTGGAGTGAGAGCGATCTTGAGCTCTGTGTCCGAGGAGGCCAGTTCCTGGTCTCCCAGAGAAGGTGTAACAGTTTGATCCTCCAGGGGTTCATCCTCTGGGGACAGATGTGGTGAAGAAGAAGTGTCAGGTGCCAGAGGCTCTCCAGTTGCTATGATTAGTGGTGTGAGGAATCCTGAATCTCCTGGAGGAGGATCCATCTCATGATTTAGACCTGGCACAGGGTCCTTCTCAATTGATGGCCCAACGTCCGTGCCAGACGGAGCGTGGCACTGCTCAGTGCTCGCAAGTGGCACTGGCAGCAGTTGAGGGTCAGGCATGCCTGACAAGGGGTCCGGAGGTGCAATACCTTGCGGATGGCTTGAATTTGGCTGCGGCAGAGATTCCTGCCCCAGCTGGAGATCAAAGCCTCTCGGAGAGTCTTGTTCGGGGGTGTCCGCTGGGTGTTGCTTACTTGGGCAGCCCTCCCAATTTGTGCAGTGGCCCGTCCGCTGGCATGTCCTACAGTGGTACTGCTCCTCCTGAATATCTCTTCGGGGAGAGGGAGGACCTCTTTGCTGGCAGCCCCTTCTCGAATGGAGAGGGCTAGGCTGAGAATGGTTCAGTGTGTGCCCCTTCCGCTGACCACTTCGGTGGGCGGAAGGTGGGGTTTTGTTGTGATCAGGTTCTCCTACAGTCGGGGCCTCCGTGGAGGAGGTAGTGTGGTGTTGCTGAAGGGCTTCCCCCAGAGAAGGTCCCGACCCAATAGGAAGTCCACTCCGGGCCGAATTCCACCCACCACGCCAAGGCGGTGTGGTAGCGTGCCCCAAGGTGTTGTAACCTGGAGCTGGACCTTGGGAACAGTAATGGTGTGGCTTCTATCCATTTCATCTCCCACTGGGTTTTCTCATCAACCAAGGCACCGGCTGGCACTTGGGCCCTGGCAATCAGGCTAATGTCTGCCGCAGTGTCTACTGTGACCGGAAGGGTCATGGGAGGCTAGAGCTCTTAAGAGGGGCCACTGAGATGAACTGGGTCTCCAGTCTCTCGGGGTGAAGGATCTTGCGCGGCCCAGCTAATGAGGTTTATGAACTTGGTGGTGGGGACATGATGTGGACAGTCCGGATGTCCAGCACTGGAGTGGCTGGCAGCACCACAGGATTTGCATGGGCCTGCACTGTGGCCTGCACTTACTGTTGGTGGAGAGGGTTGAGTGGATGAAGACGGAGAGGAGTTCTGGTTGGTAGTAGGAGGCTGCTTGTTAGTGCCTAACTTATATCTGCACTCAGGTTCAATATGCCCCACCCTTTTACAGTAGGTGCACATAGGCTTGTTTGGCAGTCTATCCTTCGGGCGAGTTGAGCTTGAGAGATAGCCCGGTGGCAAAATGCGTCTCTGAGATGTGCTGTGAGACTGGTTGAAGGTTTCCCACGAGTCCGCCATGCGGCAGGCTTCCATAAGTATGGTGGGCTGCTTATCATTGAGATATACAGCAAGGGACCCAGGCACACATTGGTAAAGGTCTTCCAGCATGGTCTGATTGAAGAGGTCCTCAAACATTGTGCAAGACAAGGAGTCTAACCAGCGGGTACCAGACTGAGTCTTGTGACAGGCCCATTCAGTCCAGGACCAGCCAACTTCCTTGGCAGGACCTCGGAACCGCTGTCTCCATTTCTCTGGGGTTATTTCGTAGGCCTTCATGGTGACTCTACGAACTTCGACCATGTTGCCTCTCTGGCTCTTCTCCAGTGAGCGAAGCACTGCCTTAGCTTTCTCCTCCATGTGCTTGGCTAGTACTAAGGCCCTCTATGTCTCGGTGGTGCTGCAGTTATCAAAGAGAGCCTCGATTTCCTCCAGCCATGCTTCTGGCTCGTCCTCAGTCCACTTGGGGATGAGGGAATTGATGCATGAGATTGGAGCATTTGGTGCAGCAGGGGTGGGGCTGGAGTCTTGCTGTCTAGCCATAGCTTCAGCATTTTCCATTTTTGCTTTTCTTTGAAGGCCAACTCATGCTGTCTTCTCCATTCTTCTCTTTCTTCTTCTAGCTGCCTCTGTTCAGCTTCATACCTCCTCTGTTCGGCTTCATAATTCCGCCATTCGACTCTTTCTTCCTTCTCTAGCTTGGCCAAGTCGTCCATTTGCTCCTTGACCCATGTGGCAAATTCCAGTCCGGTGAGACCTGCTGCCGTCCCCAGCTCCAGGAAGGTTTTATAATTCTCTGCTGCCATGGTTCGGGTGGGCAAAGGGGTCTATCTGTCGACTGGACGTACTCGGGCAGCGAGGAAGTGTCCCTTCAGTGCTGTGGCACCCTTTCAAAAGGTGGCACTGTGGTTGGGTGTGCCGTGTAAAGGTCACACTGGTGGCACTCAGTATCCTTAGGTACTGGTGCAGGTTAGGTACCAGAAGGACTTTTCTTCTGGGTACCCCTTTGTCTGGCTTTGTGGTTTTTTTTCTAGTTTGCTTGGTTGTTGGCACTATGGTGCCAATGTGTTCCTAGGAACCCCTTTACTTGAGTCCAACTAGGCTATATTAGGGAAATGCACTCTACCCCAGCAGAGTGTAACAAAGGAGTGAGAGAGAAAGGGAAGGTAAAGAGAGAGAGAGATGTAAGCAATTCAGCTGATGAGTGCTTCAGATTAGGCACTCTGGAAGGAAAAATGAATTTGGTTGCTTTTAAAGGCCCTCGTGAGTGTCTGGTCCCAGTACCCGCGGTGCTACAACCCCCCTCTCATGCAGAGGGGGAAAGGCTGCTATCTGCTTAGGTCTGGATAAAATGCCTCACTTGTGACCGACAGTTTATCACTGTAATTGATCTTAACTTGTCCTCATCTATTTGTGGGACAGAGGTGTTTCTTTTATTTGGTTTAATTTAATTAATTGTCCCGGTGTCGGCCCTTCTTTCTTTGAAGAGGGTCACGTACACTCGGTTAGGTTGTGTTGAATGCTTACTTGAAGATACGAGAGAGAGAGAGAGAGAGAGAGAGAGAGAGAGAGAGAGAGAGAGAGATATCCAGTCAGCCAATTTGTGCTGCCTGACAAAAAATTTGAGTAAATTATTTATAAGTGCACACTGGCAGGGTTCGTAATTGAAGATATGTCATCCTGGGCTTCCTTTGGGGATTGCTTTTAACAATTGTAAGCTGAGTCGGACATCTACCCTGAGGAGTTCAGAGTAAAATTGTAAGTTCTTTTCTTTATATGATTTTTCTTTACGTCGGGTGTTTGTATAGGAACTTGTTATCTGTATATTTCCTAACTAAGACCTATCATTCCCTGACTAAATTATATCTTGTTTTTATCTATTGTATGGAACCCTGTCCTATTCTCTATCTACCAAAGTCTATCTGGCTGAGATTTTGTGAGGGGGGGTACTGTAAGGTGTCAAAGAAACGAGCAGGTAAAGGTTACTGCTGATTTATTACAGATCCAGGCGGCTTATATTGCGGCCGACTGACGCCGGGCCGTGAGAGACAATGGAATTGACTGTGACCTGAGGTCGAAACAATAAACAATAATATGCAGTGAACGAGTACGAATTACAATACGAAACATACAGAGACACAATATAGATACAGTCTTGATGCCTGTGAATGAAGAAACATGTGATACACAATGTGTGACATTCGTATAAATACCATAAAGTAAAATGATTAAAATGCGTGACCTGGCACGTTTTAGGCGTGACTAATTTAGCTTGAAGAAAACGGGAAGTCACCAAAGAAAACAAGCTCAGCGGAGACTTAATTAATGGCGCCGCTAAACACTATCCTGGCGCCGAATTGGTGACTTTACAAATACTCCCCCCAAGACGAGGGACGCGCCTGATTAATCCCTGTACCTGGTGGGACGCTGAAGGGTGCCGCGGCTCCTTGAGGATAACTGAGGGGCCTCCCGCCTGTGAGGCTGCTGTTTGGGTGGTCCTTCCTGGGGCGGCGCCTGCGGTGGTGAGGGCGTGCTGGAGTGCGTTTGGGCGGAAGGGGTGCTGCGACGCTGCCGGGACTCTCCGACAGGAAGGCGGGCTTTAGCCGGTCTATGGAAACCCAGTCGTTCCTGCCTGGAAGTGCCAGCCGAACGCCTTGCTGTTCCGTTCCAGCACGCGGAAGGGTCCCCTGTAGGGCTTAGTTAGTGGTGGACGGACGGCGTCGACTCTGACGAAGACGTGGGTGGCGGATGACAGCTGTGGCGGCACGAAGGTGGTTGCTCTGTCGATGTATGAGCGCCTGCAAGGGGCTTAACTTGCCGCCACGTCGCGGAGCCTCTGCAGAGATGGGGAGTGGCGATCATCCGTCACGAGCTCTCCGGCACCACGAGGGGTTCCCAGGTTTGTTCAGCTGCGGATGGGGTGCCGTCGGCTCTGGGGCGGTCCTCAACCCGAGGAGGACCCACGGCAGCTGATGTTTCCAGTCCTCGGCGGTGCAGCGGGCCATGAGGGATGACTTAGGACCTGTGGAACCGTTCAACCAGGCCGTTGGCCGCTGGGTTGTACGCTGTGGTGGTGTGGTGCGTGGTTCCCAGCAGTTGAGCCAGGGCAGACCACAGCTCGGAGAGGAAAGCGGGGCCCTGTCGGTTGTGATGTGGTCCGGGACGCCGGCGGCTAACCCAACTGGAGAGCAGGGCCTCGGCGCACGCGCTGGCGGTGGCTTCTTGCATGGGCGTGGCCGGGCCACCTCGTTGAACGGTCTACCACCGTGAGGAGGTATCTGGATCCGCCTGATGGGGAAGGGGCCCGACGACGTCGATGTGGATGGGCGCCGGCGCCCTGGCTGTGGGAACTCGCCTACCCCGACTGCGTGTGACGACCCACTTTACTGGTCTGGCACTGCAGGCACTGTTTTGCCCAGGCTGTGGCGTCCTTTTGCACCCGTGCCAGACGAACTTTTTGAAAGCAGTTTGGCCGTGGTCCTGCCGGAGGGGTGTGAGAGGCCGTGGATGATGTCAAATACCTGGCGGCGGCGTGAGGCTGGAACCAAAGGGCGGGCTGGCCTGTGCTGATGTCACAGAGCAGACTGGGGCCTCCGGGCGAGGGTCACGTCCCGCCACTTGAGGGATGTGATGGCGGTGCGGTATGCTGGGGTTTCTGGGTCAGCGGCCTGTTCCCTGGCAAGGTCCTGGTAATCTACACCAAGCTGCACTGCGTTCAACCTCGACTCTGGAGAGGCGTCTGCTACGGATTTTTCTTGCCGGGAGGTACCTGACGGAACAGGTAAATTCGGCTATGGCTGAGAGGTGGCGCTGCTGTCTGGAAGACCATGCGTCCCCCTTGCTTCGTGAAAGCGTGAACCAGTGGCTGGTGGTCTGTGAAGATTGTGAAGGGCCCCCTCCAGGAGGAACTTGAAGTGCCGAACTACGCGGTACATCGCGCAGAGTTCCTGTCCGAAGGTGCTGTATCGACTCTGCGGGATTGAACTTCTTGCTGAAGAAAGCGATGGGCTGGGGCGCCGTTGATGATTTGCTCCAGAACAGCACCGCAGGCAACGTTACTGGCGTCTGTCGTCAGCTGGAGGGGAGCCTTGGGATCCTGGTGTGCCAAGGCGGTTGCCTTGTGAGGGCGGCCTTCGTCCGGGAAAAGGCCTGCTGCTGGCTGGGTCCCCAAGACAGGGACTTGTTGACCTTTTAGGACTTCCGTCAGGGCCGTGGTGTGCGCGATCCCGGGATGAAGCGCCTGTAGAAGTTTACCATCCCAAGGAACTCCTGGACGGCCTTGATGGAGGTGGGTGTCGGGAACTTTGCTACGGCTGCCACTTTCGATGTAAGAGGGCGGACGCCTGTCGGAGATACCTCGTGACCCAGGAACTCTGCTTTCTGGACGCCGAATGTACACTTGTCAAAACGGACGACGAGGCCGTTTTCTTGGAGGCGCTGGAGGACTGCTTTGATGTGCCTTTGGTGTTCGCTGTGAGACCTGGAAAATATGAGAATGTCGTCGACGAGCAGACGCAGAATTTTAGGTCCCCAGGATGCTGTCCATGAGCCGCTGGAAGGTGGCCCCGGCGTTCCTCAGCCCGGAAGGTGGAGAAGGCGAACACATAGGACCCGAAGGGCGTGATGATGGCTGTCTTTGGTATGTCCTCTGGCGCAACAGGTACCTGAAAATAAGATTTAAGAAGGTCCAATTTAGTGAATATTTTGGCCCCGTGAAAGGAGGCCGTAAGGTCTTGCATATTGGGCAGAGGGTAGTGGTCGGGCTCCGTTGCAATGTTGAGCCGTCTGTAGTCGCCGCAGGGTCTCCAGGAGCCGTCCGGTTTCTGCACCATGTGGAGGGGGAGGCCCATGGACTGGAGGCCTTCCTGCAGATGCCCATCCGTTCCATCTCCGAATGCTTTTTCGCCTCCTGAAGGCGCTGAGGGGGAAGCTGCGGAACGCATGTGTCGGGGCCCTTTAGTCACTATATGGTGGTATATGCCGTGCTTGGCTGGGGCCCCGGGACTTGGCGGCTCGGGCTTAAACACCTCAGGGAACTCCGACAGAAGGTGTGCGTACTGGTGGGGCGACGGGCGCTGATGGTGGGTCTGGGTCCCGCCGTTAACGGAGAGACCGGCAGGAGTCGGTATCGAGGAGGCGCTTGCGCCCACGCCGACTAGCAGGCCGAAGTGCGCCAGAAAATCGGCCCCCAGGAGTGGGGTTCCTACGTCCGCGACGATGAAGTCCCAGGAGTAACTCTGGCCAAGGATGGAGATCGACAGGAGCCTGGTGCCGTGGGAGAGGATGGGGTTCCGTTGGCGGCCGTCAGGAAGGCGGCCGGGTCTGGTGTCTGGTTGCGGTCCTCTCTGGATGCTGGGAAGACCGACTTGAAGGCTCCTGTGTCGACCAGCATCATCCTGCCGGAGACGGTGTCGCGGACGAGAAACCTACCTGTTTTTGAGGCCCTGGGTTCTTCGGCTGCCATGGCGGCCTGTCCTGCTGGCCGCCACCCCGCTTTTTTGAACGGTTGAACGAGCAGGGCGGCAGGCAGTTTCGGGCGTCCTTTCCGAACCACTTGTGATAGCGACAGAAGCCCGGGGACCACCGTCTACTGTGGTTCGGTGGACGTCTGTTGGCGATGGCGTTGACGGGCTGCTCACGTCCTCTTCAGGCTGGACGGAGCTGACCGGCTGAGTGGCCGGTTTAGCCGCTGTGAAGCCTTGACGGAGTCTGTGAGGTGTTGTGCCGCCTCTATGAGGTCCTCGACAGGCATGGTGTAGGGGTGCGCGATCTGGTTGCGTGCTTCGGGAGGAGTTGGCGAAGGAAAATTTCCGTGTTAAAGCTTATCTCCTGCCGCTTGTTCGCTACCCGAGACTGGTGTTGACAGGAGATCTCACGACCATGCCCTAAGCCGCCTCTTGGTTGAGGTCGTGGCGTGGATTATTGGCAAGGTCGATAGCACGGGCGCCCGCTCGGCGATGGGCAGGGAGCAAGCTTCGAGGAGGAACTTTTTGTGGTGCTGTATGTGAGGGTGAGTGTTTGGTACCCGCGAGATGAGTTTGTTGTACACGTCCTCTGGAAGGGCGTTGAGCACTGTGTCGGCCTGTAGGATTTCGTCCGTGAGGTCCGCGATTCTGAAGTGGTTCTCCACCCTGCGCAGCCACCTCGATGGGTTGCCCTGCGTAAACGGCGGCAGCTTTAGGGTGAGGGCGCCCGCGATTGTGTTGCCCGGCCGCCGTGTGTTCGGGCGCTGGTGTGGAGTTGCGGGAGGGCCTCGGCGCGGGGGCGGGCGCGGCGATGGGAGGTAGGTAAACCTCGGAGTCCGCGGGGTCCGCGTTTAACTGCATGAAGGAGGGGATATCCGCGTCCATGCTCGCTCCTTTGACCCCCTTACTGGAGTAGGATACATACAGTACGCACTGCGCGGCGCGTGTGGTTCCGCGCTAGTGACGCTGGTGGGGTACGCCGACGAGTCAGCACGCTCAAACGCTGGTTACAGCGCCGTGTTTAGGCCGCTAAGAGCGTTTTTTGAGAAATCCTGGAGCCAAGACTGAGTCGCCGTGTGAGTCCGCTAATGGCTCCGGATACTCCGGGGTCACCACTGTAAGGTGTCAAAGAAACGAGCAGGTAAAGGTTACTGCTGATTTATTACAGATCCAGGCGGCTTATATTGCGGCCGACTGACGCCGGGCCGTGAGAGACAATGGAATTGACTGTGACCTGAGGTCGAAACAATAAACAATAATATGCAGTGAACGAAAGTACGAATTACAATACGAAACATACAGAGACACAATATAGATACAGTCTTGATGCCTGTGAATGAAGAAACATGTGATACACAATGTGTGACATTCGTATAAATACCATAAAGTAAAATGATTAAAATGCGTGACCTGGCACGTTTTAGGCGTGACTAATTTAGCTTGAAGAAAACGGGAAGTCACCAAAGAAAACAAGCTCAGCGGAGACTTAATTAATGGCGCCGCCGAAACACTATCCTGGCGCCGAATTGGTGACTTTACAGTACTACGCAAAACGATGTAGTGCCCAAAAAGTGGCAAGGAGGCAGAGCTACCAGTGACTGTGCACTCAGGTCACACAGACACAACAACAAAGGCTTTAAGATGGCGGACACTGGAAGTGTTCCCAAGATGGCGGGAGAATCCCGTTAGCATAAGCAAATTCAAAACAACTTCTCTAGAAACGGCTCGGCGAAGGAGTACCGATCTTCAAGGTACGCTTTTTCTCAAGTCAGTTACACAAAGCACTCGAATTCCTCTCACAAAACGAACCAAGCAAATGCAGGAATACAGATTTACTCTAAATATACCAACAATGCAAAGGATTTTACGTTTAGGAGATGGAAAACGAAATTACTATGCTACGCTTGCTTCCTTTTTTTTTTTTTTTCTTTCTCGCCCAGAACTAGCCGTCCGACGCCAAGACAAGGGAATAGATTCGTGACGTCCTGACAGGACTAAATTTACGTTACTGAAAAGTGCATATTATGGTGAAATTAACTATTGCCGTTCATTTGGTATTTCAATGACACGGGGTTTTGATATGATTCCCGCTATATGAACCTTTATTAACTCCGTCACGCTCGATACACGCCCTTCGTAGTTGGGAACGCGGTTGCTGATTTTGAAATTTAACGAACTCCGCAAATTTTGTCCCTTACCTTCAAGAGATACGTTCGGCACACTTCTCCGCTCGTTATCGTGCATGAGTAACATGTTCAAAAATCAATATCATGCATTAATCCTTGGCCAGGGAACAGCAAAATATTAACAATGACTGAAACTCGCCAACAACCTTTGCTGGAATGTAGCACGGTATCCAAACACGGTAAAAGTGCTTCTTTTTAAGATTTTGCAAATTGTTAGTTATACTGCTCTCAAAGCACACTTTTCTACCTACACTAATTTCTTAATTACAACTTGTATTCTAACTATTCTTATTATCATTATTATGCCTTGTGCTGTCTCCTTGTTTGGAAGAGTAACATTAAATTAAATATCTGACTTTTCTCTTTGGAATTAATGTGTAATTAGTTTTTTTTTCTCCAGATTCTTTCTCTAAATTAATTAGATCCTAAGCAAGCTCGCCAATGTTACCTATGGAGGCTTGGCTGATGAGTTTATTACTTAACTAACGTAATTTATGAGGCCCTGAGTGCCAAGGACACACGTAACCTGTCATTTGAAGCTACAAATTAACCTCAAGACAGGCAGTTACTAATGGAATAAGGTCGCCAGTTGAGAAAATCACAATACAATTGGTCCCGACAAAGAAGGAATGTATAGTTAGCGAGGGAATTACCTGAACAATCACCCACCTTTGGACACAGTCAATTTTCCCTTTGCTTCAGTAAGGTTTTAACACAACGGATTATATTATACGCAATTTAGCACTGGTAAAGGCTATTCCTCATCCGAACAATGGGATCGAGACACAAGGCTGCCTAAATGCTGAAAATTACTTATTTAACCTTCCTTAAGTCCTAGTTACTTCACGGGAACAGTTGAATGTCGCTAAGCAATATAAATTATTCTTAATCTAGACTTCATAAAAGTAAATTGCTTATACCACTATTCGTAGATGGTGGCGAAGAGGGAACAATAGAAAGGTTGAAATGCAGGGGAAGAACTATTAGCAAACAGCAGATATTGTCAAATTCAGACTTACTGTTACATGGTTTGCTTGCTTGCGCACTGCAACAGACAATACAGTTTCTGGAAAACACACGGACCTGTTGTTCACTAATGAAAAGACAAGGGGGTGACAAAGGACACAGTTTTGCCTAAACACGACGTGCGTTCTCAGTCATGGCGTGAATCTCTCTGACCCATCTCCGGTCAAACAGGGTGGCTGGCAGCATCCGTACGCCCTTATGCCCTGGGACAGTCTGAAAATTTGACAGAGACATCGCCGAATGTATAGGACAAAGGAAAAGAAGCTTAAGTCCACTGTTATTAGAGGTTACTGTGTTAAAACCCTCCCTGTGGGTTAGGCCCCTAATGCTAACGAAAACGTTATTTTTTTAAATACCCAGCACTATCTCTGCCTGCACGAAGACTCCTTCTGAGAAGGTCTTTGTTCGCGTTATTTTTCCTACAATAAAATGCATAGAGGGCACTGTATATATATGTGAAGGCGGGAGCAGACATTCAAACAGTAGACATAATGGAGCTATGGAAAGGCATTCTGTCTTCTATCCATTTATTAGGAAGCCAATTTTCTGTTTCACTTGATACATTCTCCAGGCTGAAATAGCGATTAAAATAAAAACTATTTGCGTTTAAAAGATAAGAGATATACACATTACATACTTATTTACACCATATTAGCAGTTAAAAAACAAAATAAGGGGAAAAGCAGAGGCAAGAAACAAAACACCTACCCACAATGGTAGCCTAAAGCAGACTAACAAGAAATGCAGAAGAGGAAGAGGCGGGGGGGAGCACAGACACAGAGGCTAAAAACAAGAGCAAACTATGCAGTGAACAGCTGGGTTTATGCTGACTGGTGATTGAGGGTAGGGACAGTCAGTTTGATCATTATAGATTCAAGGGTGGCCAGTTCCTCCATACTTTGAAGGACAGAATCAGCCCCCTGTTTACCTCCGGTGTAATCTACAAATATACATGTCCCTGATGTAATCTGGGCACATACATCGGATGTACCAGGAGGCTGCTAAAGATCCGAATCTCCTCTCACCAGGGGATTAGCTACAGAACAGATAGTCGACTATCTAATCTTAATCAGTCGAATGTGAGAAAACATAGCAAGACTTGCTAAACACATGTAGACGCCAGGACTTTAGTAATGTGGGAAGAACACGAAGTATGGAGGAACTGGCCACCCTTGAATCTATAATGATCAAATTGACTGTCCCTACCCTCAATCACCAGTCAGCATCAACCCAACTCTTCATTGCATAGTTTGCTCCTGTTTTTAGCCTCTGTGTCTGTGCTCCCTCCGTCCCCCCTCTCTCCCCCTCCTGTTCTGCATTTCTTGTTAGTCTGTTTTACGCTACGATTTTGGATAGATGTTTTGTGCTTCTTGCCTCTGCTTTTGTTTTTTTTCCCCTTCTTCTGTTTTTAATTGCTAATATGGTATAAATAAGTATGTAATGTGTATATCTCTTTATCTTTTATACGATAATACTGTTTATTTTAATTGCTATTTCAACCTGTAAATGTATCAAGCGATACGAAACGTCGGCTTCTTAATAAATGGATAGAAAACAGAATGACTTTCCATAGCTCCATTATGTCTATATATATATATATATATATATATATATATATATATATATATGTATATATATATATATATATATATATATATATATATATATATATATATATATATATATATATATATATATATACATACATACATACATACATATGTGTGTGAGTGTGTATATGTGCATGTAAGGGTGGTCTAGCTATCGATAACTGCAGACAACCACCGACAGTTGTTGTAACTGCCGTAAGCTATGGTAGGGCAGACGTAAAAAAAAAAAAAAAACGGAGAGTTCTTTCTGAGTTGTGTATGCCAAAAGAGAAGTCCATTGACAGCTATAAGAACAACGGTTACTCGAAAACAATAGCTATCTTTTAGACGAGCACTCGAGTGTTCTTCCTTTCTTAACAGTGGTAGTTATGAATCACACCATTGTCAGGTTTCCGCCTTTTCGATTTCCCGTGAATTTTCAGTTGGAATCTTTACGGTTATCTTTAGTACGTGATTCTATTGAATCAGTTGATGCTGCTAATTTTTCTAGAGCATTAACATCATTGTACTGTTAGGTCGTTACAGTGCCGCACTGCTAAGTAGTATCTGAGTTCCTGCATTCCCGAACCAGCCTTCTTGAGAGTATTAAGAATATAGGTGCTGATAAATTTAGGAGAAGCTTTGATTCTACATGAAAGCGCCATGCTTAATTTTTTTTTTCTCACGTGGAATGACCTGTGTATGATTTTCTTTTCATCTGTTTCTGAGCTTTTTTTTCCAAATTACAGAGTCTTTTCTGAAATTTTGCTTTGGGGTTAATGCCACCCTCGTTGGGCTTACTTTCAAAAGAATACATGAACATCATGAACAGTGGTAATGGCAGAAGTAGTAACAAGAGCGTGTTTTCTGAGTACTGTAGCATATAAATTATTAAGTAAATATGTTCAAATGAAGCATAAACATATTGTGAAATTACGGAAGATTCGAATTAAAATGATTGTCAGCATATGCAACAGGAAAATACTGTGTGGAAATACTCCGTTGGGTTATAAGCAGAGGAAATGATACAAGGCTTTTCCTTTCAAGAGAGGCAGCTGAGGAAGGCTGTTATCTGTATGATGGGCCCTAAGGGATCACTTCCGACTACGGCTGTATCTAGAATGGTCTGGGAGAGACTGGTTAACCGTCACGCAACCCCAACGCTTCGTGTTGCTTGTCTTCCTCTTATGACAGTCGCTGCACGCAAGGCCACTCTCTGGAGAGACCTTTCTGTAGTTCATCCTGCCTAACTCTTTGGGTCATCCTTTGTAAACTTCCTGCCTGATTGCAAGCCAAGTTTTCAGCCTGGGTCGTGGTTTCTAGGATGGAAAACGTAGTGTCGCTGTTAAATTCATCTTTTATAGGTTTTTATATATTTTGCGTTTAAAATGGTACATGGTTTTTTAAAAAATAAAATTCAAATGTTTGAATTTCAAAAGCGATGCTTTTTTTTTTTACTCTTTTTCGGGTTATAAAGGAAATGCACAACCGTTATGTTGTATAAAGGCAAAATAACTCCTAGGCTTTTTGTTTTAACTTTTTTTTTTTTTTAAAGCCAGTGTTTCATGGCTCTCGTTTCGTGAGTAGAGCTTTGAAACAATTTTTTTTTTATCATGCACAAAGAATTTTATAATTTGAAAATTACACTTTAAAGAAAGGCCTCGAAAAAGCAAGTTGATAATTAGATTTTATATGATTCACTTAGGACTTTGCTACAGTGATTTTGATAATACAGTACAATTTAAGTATTTATTAAAGATAAGAAACGTTAGAAAAAAAATCCTTAATGAGTGCTACAGAAAGCAGATTTTCCGAAAAACAGCTTTACAAACTGTTCGAAAGTTTACTTATTTTGTCTGACCTTTCTACTTCATGAAGTTCCAACCTCCTGTGTATATTATGCGCAGGTTAATGGAATGCATCATATTAAAGTCTCTCGACGCAGTCTTACCGTTCTGTTGTACTTTTTTTAAAAGATCACATAAATGTACTTAATTTTTTCAAATATCAAAGTGATTGCCATCACCATACAGTGGTCAAAACTGGGACATATTTACAGCTTGCGACGACCACAACACAGAGATTATTATCACGGTAATATCATGTTTAAACCGCTGACGGTCTCAAGTTATTGGTTCTCTGGTCAAGCCCGAGAAGATTATGAGACAAGCTGAACTATGCTGGTTTACAAGGTTAACTGCTTTCAGCCCAAAGACCATATATCTCATTTATTTGAGGTGTTCGATGTGTTGTGTAACCAAGAAAAGTAAACAACGAGGTAATCCAGTACGTTCCGAACTGAAGTCTGATTCATTAACATTTATGTGTGTGCATTACTGAAGTCCCAACCAAAACGGATTAAGCTGAGAGCAGAACAAGGCCTATCATCAGCATAATCATGAAACTGCAATGACGTCAAGTCTTTGTATAGCTAAAATCCACCGACTGACGAGAGTATCCTAAGATCAAATCCAGGGGTAACCGAACAAAATGTGCAGAACAAGTATGAAAAGTAGGACACTGAAGACATAAGGAACTTAAAGTGACGGAAAAAGTTGGGAAATTCTTCCTGATATGAGATGTACACCTGTCACCAATATCAAGAGATAATTTCAATGAATGGCACGTATATGATTCATATCCAGGATAACCGAGGCAGCGGTACATAATAGCTGTCATCTAAGGCTTTGTAAAGAGTGAAACAGCAGCCTTGATGAGTACTTTAATGATATTTTGTAAGGTAGGTTGTGGACGTGGGGAGGGGGGGGGGTCAGCAAAACAGACTGTTATGTTTAATAGAATCTAAAATGATTTAAAGCTGTCCGAACTTCACGAGCAACAACTGTTTCTGGACACAAAGGATAACAAGCGGTAGGAGTACCGAAAGGCGAAAAAGTTGGGAAAGAAGTGTGGTGTTTTTATTCATGTAATAGATGAAATATGAAGCCCGTGATTTTTTTTTTTCACTGTTTCCACAGAGTGTGGCCATGATTACTATCATCAGCATAATCAATAAAACAAACCTATTACAGGGTGATTATAACGCGAACATTATTCTCACCGAAGGGTGGAAGTAAGGCCGCGGTTATTATCACTGCACAGTAAATACAGCCTTCAAATACTGGAAATAGTGAACTTCCTGATTCTGACTTACATGTTCTTGATTAATCCACGCGATTTGGTAAGACTTACTGGTTGACATTCCTCAGATAACTAAAGGTGATTTTATTTTAAGTCTTCCCAATAATTCAACACATTTTTTGTCGTAACAGTAGTTTCGACAAGAAAAATGAAATTTCATATTTCAACTATTGAACGTTAAGTCACGGCTTTTTCTAGATACTGAAACAGATAAGCGTTCTGTTTTGTTAGCTGAAACAGATAAGCGTTCTGTTTTGTCAGCGCAAAAAATAGTGCTCTCTGAAACTCTAATGGGATAACTTTTTCCCAAAAGGTAATCGGTAGAGAGAATAACAATAAACAAGGAAATATAATTAGGTGAACGTTTGTGCCTGGGTCTTAATAAACTGTATAAAACTAAACTTTTTCAGAAGCTAATATTTGCTAGTAAGGGTCATCGCCTCGTAAGAGTACTTTCCAACGAAATGCTAACGAGACTGTTAAGGTAAATGGGAAATTTAAATGCGTTGAGAATTCACGTGGAGTTTCATAAGTATATATCATGAATGGAATCGTGAATAATAAATTGCAAACAGGTCTGAATCAGCTATGGAAGTAAACAGAAGGGAAAATATACATACCTTTCGCTTTGTACTTTTGAATAAGTTAATACATCGTTTTTTATTAAAAAAAAAAGGGGGAGACTTATTGGCCCCAAAATCAAGGCTGAAATACTGTACATGATATGGGCCGGAATGTAAACATGAATTAGGAGTTACTACTGTACAGTATGTCGCGTGCTCCAGAACTCATATGCATTACTGAATGGGACATAATGATCAAGTGAATAGAAAATGCTATTATTATTATTATTATTATTATTATTATTATTATTATTATTATTATTCATAAGCTCTATCTATCTATCTATCTGTCTATCTATCTATCTATCTATCTATCTATCTATCTATCTATCTATCTATATATATATATATATATATATATATATATTATAATGGCGTTGATTTAAACAACAGTATAGTTAAATATTGTGTTATTAATGAATTCACGTCACGTAAATGGGATATTTACTTCACATGATGAATAATATAATTGTTATATATACATTATTATTAATGTCGCTCCGTACTTTTTAATAGTAGTACTTCCCATATTTTGATGTTTTATGATATACATATTTGTATATACTATATATATATATATATATATATATATATATATATATATATATATATATAGTGTGTGTGTGTGTGTGTGTGTGTGTGTCTGTGGTTCTATTCCCGGCATGTTGTCCACTGGTCGACCAAGCTTCGAATGGGTACCAATGTCAGATGGGATCAAGGAAAAAGCATGGTTCTAGCAATCTCATCCTTTAAGACTTGCTCACTGCCAGAACGCTGTACCCTTCTAGCTCCTTCATATATATATATATATATATATATATATATATATATATATTTATATATTTATATATATATATACGAAAAACAAATTAAAAACAAGGAAATAATAAAAAATAAATTAATGAAAATAAATAAATATAGAAGTAAAAAAATAAAAATTAACAAAAATGGGAAAAAATAATAAATTAATTAACATAAAATAAATAAATTAATAAATAAATGAAAATAAATATATGAGCTTAAACTGTAATGTATGGAAACTGATTTTGAGTGGCAGATATCTGCCATCGATATATCAGATAGTTCATGCACTTGGGGGTCCTTCTTATTCAGATCTGAAACGTCAGTGCAATTCTTAAATAGGTGAGAACCAATTGCTAGAACGTTGCTAATAACTGGTCGAAAATATTCATTAAGTAAAGAATAGACATTGCAAATTGTAAAAATAGAACCATCATAAAAGTGTATGAAGAGGTCAAGCACCGTTATGCACCGTTATCGAATTTCATTGTCTGAAAGAAAGCTCACGGAAGTTGCGATTGAGTGTCGGATGTTGATGCCTCTTACATGTGCTATAATAGAAGTATGTACGATAATCGTGGAGATTTCATTCTGTTCAAACGTCAAAAATAATTTTCAACCATTTGAAGCGTTTATGTGAGGGTCACCCTAACAGATGAATTGAGATTTTAATGACAAAATCATCTTTCTCTAATCTGAAAATACGATTGAAATATTTCTAAAAGCGCTAAATAAATGAGCATTGATTCGTAATTATAGTGAAATATTAGAATAGTAAAACTGTTTTTCTTTATTTTACATTTTAATTAATTTTTGTTTCATTGAACAGTGTGCTGCTTTTATCCCTCCCTGTAAGAGCCATTATGATCCATCTGTGTTATTTATTTTCGTTGATGGATGAAAGGTTAGGAAGCCGTTTTATATTGCATTTGGTTGGTAATTCATAAATGGCGCCCTTCAAAGCGATTAGGTTACGATTGACTGGAAACGTATTTTAAAACGTAAAAGATTGGTATCGAATGCGTTATTGGCATTCTGAAGTAGAGTAGGATTTTTTTTTTTTATTTAATAACCTCTCTGCCACTCCCTGCCGCAGGGTTGCACAAAATTGCCTAGTTATATTGCCTAGTTATAGATATTTTCGCAGTCACGAATTCATAATATGCTAGAATTTTAATTTGAGGTGCATGTTAACTCTTGTTTTAAATATAACACTCGTAGGAACTCTCTTTTTCTCTAATCTCCGAATAAAAATCTTGTAGAATAAAAATTTTGTAGAAGTTTATGATATTGGGAGGGCAATGTAAAAATGGGGGTTGACCTGTGGGTTGAAGTGATGGACGCGATAAGAAACTAATTTCAAGAATGAGAAAGATAAACATTTCGGGAAATTGCTGCTGTGAAATGTAGAACGTGCTCTGTAACGAGGAACCTGAGCTTGCATATTCAGTGACCTCTGTTCGAGCATAAGCCGAAGTGGGATACACCAGAACTAGCTGGCCATCCTTAGGAGAGGGAAGTCGTCATTGCAGCAAGGAATGATTTAAAGAAAGAAAATGACGCAAGATAAGGGGAGAAGCGTAGTCAGACGCCCTTTAATGGTGTCATGTTCCTTTAAGCTATTAGAGCTCGAGTTTGGACCAGTGGAATGAACCTTGATGCCAGGTGCCCTACTAACCTCTCTAGTACATTAGGTTGCGTAAATGCGAAAGCAGATGTGCTTACTTCCAAAAAAGAATGAACAATGGAACGATCAGATGTATTCTGAAAGCTGGGAGACAATAGGGTAACCTGTACCTTTTTAGCATCAGCCTTTACTAGTTCTCATCCAGGTGCTGTGCGGGTAATGTCAGACATTATCCCTCTCTGCTTATTAAGAATGGAGATGTTCTTCAGAAAAATGAAGAACTAAGTAATGTATTTTTCGAAATGGTAGCACAATTGCTAAAGGCTCTCTGAAGATCCGTATGGTGAGCTCAGTTCTCTTTTAAAGTTGTAAAACCATCTAGTTGTCTGTTTAACATCTGCCAAGCCAACACATCTTCCATGTACTTTGTGCGGGTCAGCAGTGCTCTCATCCATCGATATGGTCGCTTTCTTTCCCCTTTACTGTTAATTTATGGAGTTTTTCCAGTCACCAATTTTCCTCGGGACTGGGATAGATTCATGTTGGCCGGAGTAAATTTAAATTTCAAAGACGACGACACAAAAGGTTGTCCTTACAGAGTTCTAAGGAATCCAAGTGAATCTTGGACTACTTTGTTGTAAACAACTAATTTGTAATGTGTATTATAAGCCTCTTGTAGCAAGAAGTATTAGGTGTAGAGAGTTTTTTTTTTTTTTTTTTCAAAATTGTTTCCGCTAATGGTGTGATGCGGGAGAAGACAGGACAAAAGCACGGCAACATTAATTTTTTTTAACTGCGGAAGAGAAGATGAACCCCATGTGCAGAAAAAATACACTAGATTATCGGATTTCAAAACTTGCGCAGATAGCTCTTCAGCAGTGACAAAGACCCCTACCCACACACACACACACACACACACACACACATGCTGTGTTATTCACCTCTATTCTTTATATACTCTAGGGAGTAGGTCTCTCCTTTTCATGACAGTTTTCATCCCATCTATCCAACACTTTTAAAGTCGTCTCCTCCCCCTCCCTCTTAACACTGTTGAATTAGATTTCTTTTTACCAGACTGTTATCTTCTAATCTTTTCACATGACTGAACCATTTCAAGACACTCTAGTCCATCTCTTCACGTACGTTATTTTACAGCTTTTATGTACCTCCACCTTTCTCATCTTTTAAATTCTTTTGAATTCATATTTTACACAAGCATTTTTAATTAACAGCCAAAATCCTTTTCCTTTCATTCATAATCAACATCCGTATCTCATTAGGGGGTTCAACAATCGTTTCCTTTGGCTTCCAAAGACACTCCAAAGACTCTTCCGAATCCTTATCACGCAGTCCCACTTTCACTTACTCCGTGACCCCTATTCTCTCACCTTACCTACCATCATCTGATATAGACTACCAAGTACCTGTATTAATCAACCACTTTCATTCTTCCCCCATCCAAATTAACATTCATTGCCCCATATCATTTTCTGTTTTCCATTTATCTTTATATCCTCACAATTGCTTACAATTACTCTTAACCTGCCTCCTCTTGCGAACACTTTGAAACTCTTTCACTAGCTTCAGCAGTTTCTCTTGATTAGCCTCAGTCAGTCCTGTAGCATGTGCAAACTGCAGTTTTTCTTTATTATCCCTTGTCCGTTATATGCAAACACCGACCATTCCACACTCCATTCTTATCCCACAATTATGCCACTTCATCTGATTTCCATAAAGGCTTACGCAGTCATAGATTTTTAATACAATTTTGTCTCAGAGCCACTTTTATAGTAACCAGCCACTCTTCTGCTTACATATTTTGAAGTGCTTCGCATCCTTCATATGAGCTTTTACTGCTTTCATCATCTTGTTTTCTCTACCGTGTATCCAAAACGTCGTCCATATGGCCTCTTTAGCAGTTCTGCCGTAAGTCTCCTCTAGGACCATGGATGCCACATAACAAACACTTGGTCCACACATCCTCTTCCTTGTCTAAATCCACACTGTTCTTCCCCTAACAATCCGTTTACCCTTATTTTGTAATTTTTCTGTCAAATTCCCTACATAAACCTTCCCTTGTATACTTTGTTACATTGTGCCCATGTAATCCTTATTCAGAGGAAAAATTATTCATCCCTCCCAGACGTACCTTACAAACCTTGGTCATCTGCTCATTCACACTTTCACCACTGTACCACAGCATCCTACTGGTAATCACATCAGCTTTTGCTATCTTTCCACTCTTTAACCTCTTAATTGCCCTCTTTACGACCTCAGCACTCCACAAGCCTGTACAAACCCTTCCATTCTTGCATCATTCTTATTTACCTCTCCACTGAACTTCACATTCAACATATAGATACGCACTCTGTTAACCCAGAGAAGCATTTGCTTTAATTCTGAGATCCACCTGCTAGTTAACATAGCAATAAAATTAGATCTTGTGAAGAAATTCAGCTCAACAAAATTCAATATTACACTTGATTTTTATGTTACTTGGAGAGGAGGCGGTACTGTTAAACATGACTTTATGAATGTATATTTGTCTCTATAATTAGAATAAGGTTTTCTACTCATAAGTAAATATCGCCAATTTATAATGATAACAGTAAATCTGCAAGGAAAAATAAACGTGAGTTGATTGTAAAAGTTAGTAAAAATAAGTTAGATATTTTCTGAAAATAAGTTGGTGAATAGGGATTTATGAGACCTTTCAAAAACTGACGTAGTCGACTCATATCTGTCTACCGTATTCCCCTTCTCGCTCTTGAGTGTAAGTGATTTACTTAAAGTCCTCAGGTGTCAGCCTGCTTCATAACTGAACTCTCGAAGTTTGGACTTGGAAAACGTAAAGAAGAGAGATTTAAGGAATGTGTCACGGCTTGCACCCTTATGATGAATATGACTTTGCTACCGTACAGTCAAAATGCTCCCACGTTGGGCTCCGATGAACAAAATAACTTTTTTAATATTCATGAATGGAAGTAAATGGTGAGACATGGTGAGGGGAGATGGGTCTTTTTAATTTTTTTTTTTCCATCTACGCATTCCATTACAAAATGCCTAAACTTGTGTGTGCAAGTCGTCTCTCCCTCTCTTTCTCATAAACTCTTGTTGTAGAATTTCGTCTCCGACACAATGGCATAAAAATAATTCGAGCGCAACGTAACCCGAAGTAATAATTATCTGCTCTTCATTCTGTTTCAGCGTCTCTTCCCTTTATCTCTCGAGGTCGCATAAGAATATCTAGGTTGTCTTAGCAAGAAACATTTTGTGAAAAAGTCAGAGCTTTCCTCTTATTTTGCTTGTAATGCGAGACGTAAACTTGTCCCTGAAACCATAATTAGCGCCGAAAAAGAAAAGAAGCGCTCTCGCTTCCGCCTGCTAATTGGCTTCAAAGTTTAAGTAGCTCGTGTTCTTCCTATTAAGCATCGCCTGGCAACCTGACTTTTCCCGCTAAAGATGGCACTGGTTTTTTGCGCTACTGTTCATTTTTATTCATTTATTCTTTTACTATTTACTCCAATACAAACAGAGGGAGGTATAAAATGCGAAAAATATAAAGATTTTTGTAAAATTTCCTACCATGGTATTAAGGTTTTGGCATTACCCGCAACTGGGAGTTAGTACTCTCCTTTGAAGTCTTTTTTTTTTCTTTTTTTTTTTTTAGTGGGAGCGTTCCCATTGTTTATGCTGTCATCAAATACAACAGCAGAAAGAGCTTAGAATCCCTCCCTTGTTTCTAGCTAAACAGGCTTTCATGTGTGTTGCAGAAAAGACACACACACACATATATATGTATATATATATATATATATCACACATTACCACAGGTGAAAAATAAGAAACGGGGTGTAGGTCCTGACCGGTTTCGACTTTATTTCCAAGCCATTGACGAAGGACTGATACAGAGTGTGAGAAGTCACAAATATATATACTACAAGAACAGTACCGACGAACATACACAACCGTTAGAGGCTCCATATCTCAACTCAGGCCGGTGTCGAGGTAGAGTGTTTTAAAACTCATTTGGCTAAAAATCACAATAGACTCTCAGGGGACATTGCTGATAAACAGACCATACCCACCTCAGATCCACACCTGACAGGTGTCATGGAGGCAGGTTGGAAACTCATTAACATTACTACCCTCGTACTGTGTTTACAAATATGATAATCCTATTTTCATACATCTCTACTGCCTACCTTAAAGTTTAAACAGTTTACAAATTTCTTTTGATATTAAAGGATCAAGTTTATACATTCCTTGACTGATATTCATATTATGGTTGTAACTTTCTTTTATGAAGCTAGATTCAATGATGTTCCTTTCCAGTGCATTATTAGAATATACAATCCTTTTGCCCCTTCCCAGTTGATAGCATGATTGTTCTCACTAACATGTACAAATATACCACTGTTCCCTTGTGCATATCTCACACATTTCTTATGTTGTTCAATTCTTTTTCCAGTGCTTTCCCGGTTTGGCCAATATAAAAGTTGTCACAAGACTTACACGGAATTTTATATACACACCCTTTAATATTGTCTGGGAGTTCTTGATAAGTACATTTTTTCATTGTTGTATTGTTCTTTAAATGCGACATTAACACCAAAATTCTTAAGAAGATGAGGATATCTTTCATACTATTATTATAAGGCAGAACAAGCAAATTTTTTTGTGTTGTAAGGTTCTTTCTGGTTTTGATACATAGTCTTTTTGCCGCTCAAATGCACTGTTTAATACACTATCAGGATATTTCAATTTTTTGCCTGCAAAAAATTGAAATATCCTGATAGTGTATTAAACAGTGCATTTGAAGCGGCAAAAAGACTATGTATCAAAACCAGAAAGAACCTTACAACACAAAAATTTGCTTGTTCTGCCTTATAATAATAGTATGAAAGATATCCTCATCTTCTTAAGAATTTTGGTGTTAATGTCGCATTTAAGAACAATACAACAATGAAAATGTACTTATCAAGAACTCCCAGACAATATTAAAGGGTGTGTATATAAAATTCCGTGTAAGTCTTGTGACAACTTTTATATTGGCCAAACCGGGAAAGCACTGGAAAAAGAATTGAACAACATAAGAAATGTGAGATATGCACAAGGGAACAGTGGTATATTTGTACATGTTAGTGAGAACAATCATGCTATCAACTGAAGGGGCAAAAGGATTGTATATTCTAATAATGCACTGAAAGGAACATCATTGAATCTAGCTTCATAAAAGAAAGTTACAACCATAATATGAATATCAGTCAAGGAATGTATAAACTTGATCCTTTAATATCAAAAGAAATTTGTAAACTGTTTAAACTTTAAGGTAGGCAGTAGAGATGTATGAAAATAGGATTATCATATTTGTAAACACAGTACGAGGGTAGTAATGTTAATGAGTTTCCAAACTCCCTCCATGACACCTGTCAGGTGTGGATCTGAGGTGGGGTATGGTCTGTTTATCAGCAATGTCCCCTGAGAGTCTATTGTGATTTTTAGCCAAATGAGTTTTAAAGGCCACTCCTACCTCGACACCGGCCTGAGTTGAGATATGGAGCCTCTAACGGTTGTGTATGTTCGTCGGTACTGTTCTTGTAGTATATATATTTGTGACTTCTCACACTCTGTATCAGTCCTTCGTCAATGGCTTGGAAATAAAGTCGAAACCGGTCAGGACCTACACCCCGTTTCTTATTTTTCACCTGTGGTAATGTGTGATAAATGAATCACGTACAAAAGTGATAATAATCATCATATATATATATATATATATATATATATATATATATATATATATATATATATATATATAAACATTAAGCTACAAATGTCGTTTAATATCCAATTTGCGCTACTTGGGGAATATCACCGAAGGGGAAGTGTAAATGATAAATGGTTTGTATTGTGCCTAAGTGACTTGGACACAACAGTACAACCAACGACTTCCAGTCAGCGTAGGCTATCAAGCGAGGTGTAAGTTTTTGCCGAATCTGCTGTACTCCTACCGGTCAAGTGCGGGGATTTGTACTTAGCGTCGACATCAACCCACCGCCACCATGATAGCCCATTGGTACGTTTGGAACGCGCAGCTTACACTTCTCTTGATAGCCTAATGGTTATAGTTAGGGGAAAATCTGTCAAATTTTGTGACTTTGCCGCAAATGTGGAAAAAAATGTGAAACTTGGCACATATCTATATCTTGGATATAGAAACATTTTTATCCTAAAGGGCAAAGGTTTAAAGGTCAAGGTCAACTAGAGTATAAAGGTCAAACTACAATAAACAGCGATAATCTAGTATTCAGAGCGCGTAGATATCTAAGTTTGGTCTTAAAATACTACAATGAATGTTAAAATGATAAAACATACCTCAAAATCTATCTACAACCCTCTCTTGTTATAAAAATTATTTTGAGAAGGTCAATAAAAAAAGGTATTTACCAAGCGGGTGATCTTAAACATTCATAAACAAGTTTTTCTAATGATTTCATGAGAATTTTGTGTCATCCTCCTCCTCCTCCTACATATCATCATGATCATCACCATCATCATCCTCATGATCAACATGATCATGATCATCATCGCCACCAACAAAATCTTCATCAATGTCTTCATCGTCATTCTTGTCCTCATCAGCAGCAATGTAACAACATTATTATTATTATTATTATTATTATTATTATTATTATTATTATTATTATTATTAATAATAATAATAATAATAACATTAATTTTGTATTATGCACACTAATCAGATTATGCTCATCTTTCGGGATATGAAATGAGATCATGGATCCTGGAAGTTGTTTTTTGTGCAAGGGATCATCTAAAAAAAAATTTAGTGTGTCCCCTAAATCGTGCGTCAAGTGGAGCTGCAAAGGCGTATGAAACAGTGCTATCACGACTGACTGAATTTGAAAAACTGGGAAGTCTGCCTAAAGACATTCTTTGCAAGCCGAGTGAACTTATTGTAGAGGATTGCGTGTGTAATGAGGCCAGATGGCACAAGGAATGCTATGATAAAGTGTCAGTTAGGTCTCTTCAGAGAGCAAAAGCTAAAATCGTTCAGCAAACATCAACTCAATCAGAACAGCCATCATCATCAAAATCAAAAGACGCCACTGAACCTAAGCCCAGACTTTCAGGAAGGTGTAGAACTACATCAGATGATAAAGAATGCATATTTTGTGGACAGTTAGGGAAATCTACCCTTCACCGGGTGTCAACTATATCCCAGGATGGCAACATTAAGCTGGGAATTCAAATTCTTCAGGATTATGAAATTATGGCTAGATTACCTCCTGGGGGTGATCTTATGGCAGCCGATGCAGTTTGTCACTTGCAGTGCCTAACAACCTTCAACAATCGAGTGCGTAGCAAGCAACGAGAAGTACACCGCAAGTCTAAAGTTCAAAGCAGAGATTGCTGGTTTCAAGCTCTTGGGGAGATGTATGGTGAAATCAGCTTGGGAGTTGCAGAAGGTAAAAAATATTTCAAGATGAAAGACCTGAGGGAGAGACTGGGTGAGGCATTGGTAAAACGTGGATATGAGGCAAGTCATGCTCATCAAACTCGACTGAAAGAGGCCATTATTGGTCGTTTTCCTGGGATTAGAGAGGAGACTGATGGAAAAAATGTGGTTTGTTTTTCCTGACTCTATGAAGGACATTATGAAAGCTGCAAGTACTGGCACTGCAGAAAGCGATTCCTGGATCCTAGCTAAAGCTGCAGCTATTATTCGCAAAGAGATTGAAGATGGACCTTTGTGGAATTTCAATGGGGAGTTTGAAGACAACTGCCAAGAGAAGACATTCCTCCAACTTTGACATTCTTTCTTCGGATGGCTCTTGAAGGACCTGCATTGAAGCGTGAACAGAACCAGTCAGTATGAACTATTGGTGAACTGATGATTTATAACTGCTTGTCAAAAAGGGCAATATCTAACAAGAGCAAAAGCCGTACACTTCCACTAACTATTTTTCTTGGTCTTTACTGCCATTCACAATTCAGGAACAAGGAATTTATCAACTTTCTTAATAATATTGGCCTCTCTGACAACTACAAAAAAGTAATTCAGCATGAAAGACTAGTAGTCTCCGCTCTGTCCAAGAAATTCAAAATGGAGGGCGTTGTTTGCCCTCAAAATATTCTGAATGGTAGTTTCACTGTGGGTGCAATAGGTAATCTTGATCACAACCTAACATCCACAACATCTAAAGAAGCTTTCCATGTAACTGCTATGAATATAATTTTTTTCATTCTTTTGTCGTGCTTGGTAGGTATACTGAACCTCTTTCTTTTTTCTTTTCTTTTCTTTTGCTAATCTTCACAGACACTGATGTTCTTCATAAAGGATCAGGGCCTGACATGTCAAGATGTGACCATGAAAGGCTGATTCTCGCATTTCTGTT
>NC_089741.1:1133658-1148658 GCF_040412425.1 Macrobrachium rosenbergii | reverse complement strand
AACTTGTTGGGGAGATTGTCTCCTGTTAAAGGAAAAAATGGATGTTATTTGTGAATGCATTGGCCGTGGAAAATCAGAGGAGTTCCTCATTGGACGGGTTGGTATCGTTCTCGGATAGCACTCTGCTGGGCCCGCGTTCGATTCTCCGACCGGCCAATGAAGAATTAGAGAAATTTATTTCTGGTGATAGAAATTCATTTCTCGTTATAATGTGGTTCGGATTCCACAATAAGCTGTAGGTCCCGTTGCTAGGTAACCAGTTAGTTCTTAGCCACGAAAAATAAATTTAATCTTCGGGACAGCCCTAGGAGAGCTATTAATCACCTCAGTGGTCTGGTTAAACTAATATATACTTATGGAAAAATCAGAAGTTATTATTTGATAAATACATCAGATAAAATTAAAGTATGCCTTCATTGTTTCCGGAGTTTATCAAAATGATAGTTATAGTTTATTAATAATCTGTTTTAATGTAATGTAGTGCGTAAAAGTTTCAGTCTCATTCCGAAAGCTGAAGTGGAGATGTCTGTAACTGATATTTTCAAACTGAGGGGTGGTGGGGGGAGGACGGTCTTTGGTATTCGTCAAGGATTGGTGTCGGGTAAACAGTTACCTGAAAAATATTTTGATCGTTTGTAGATGGATACCGGAATTTCAACTGTAATATTTTAGACTGGACACGGTAATACTTCCTTGTCGAATGCTTTTGTGTAAATGGAATATTAAGCAGTTCAGTGGCTTGAGAGTGTTGTAAACCATACTAAAACTTTGCATGATCTTGCTGTCTTATACACTTTCAAATTGTTTGATTTCCAAATTTTATTCAGCCTACACATTTTTTAATTTGTCTTTTTCAGTCTTTCCTTAAAATTCAACTCAACAGAAGATGTACCGAATATCTTTGCTCCTAAGTATTTGATATTTGTGTATGCGAGTGTTTGTGCCCGTGAGTGGTGGTGTAGAACAATCTAAGGAAAAATATGAACGCAGCCGTACTTCCAACTCGGAGAGAAAAAAGTTCACATGGATAGTATAACACATGAAGGGAATTTAAGAATTTAGAACTGAAGGGGGAGGTAAGCTAGTTTCTGCTGGTGATTTGTGTGCTTATATTTTTCGAGATGTTGGTGTCTGTATATGTTCATTTTGAAAGAAATGTAATATGACTTCGCCTCTCGTAGTTCAAGTGTGTCCTGTTCATCATTTTATGGGCCCGTATACCATCAATCTGTTCGCCCCCATTGCTCGGAGGTGGTCTCCTGATGGGGCAGCATTATGTATTTTCTCGATTATTTTCCATTTTCTTTTTCTTGTTGTAGCTTTGGTAAGTGGAACGTGAAGTTTCTCAGTCAAACACGAGTCCCATGAAATGAATTTGATTTGATACTGTGCTGTTTATCCGTGAATTGGTAGTTCATTTCGAAGACAGCAGCGTTCGTTGAGCGAAAATATTAGCAGCTTGTTAGTCAAACTAAATTGAACTGGATCAAGAGGGGAAGCGTGATTAAACCTGATCTGTCCCAGTATCACTGCTGAAATGAATAAGAGAGATAGGGTAGTTTATTCGGTTCTACCAGACTATGCTAATGGCTTTCCTTCTCTCTACAAGCTCTTTTCACGTTTCATACCAAACCAGTTTAAATCTGCACCCTTCTTCAATGGTTTCCTTCTGAGGTATTCTCTTTCCTGTACCCGCTTCCTTTTTTCAGCAGTGACCTGTTTCTTTCAAATCCCGTTTTTTCCTTCCCATTTATATCCACTGGATTCTACTCCCGACAAATCTTTTCTCATCCATTCCAGTTCACCTGTGAAAACTCATTCTTGATGGCGCTGTGTCTAGTGGGACCGTAACCATCATAATCTGAGATTATTCTGAGGAATGATTACATCAGTATTTAAATTCTGTATGGAGTAAATTCATTTATCGTGAAAAAACATTTGACAAAATTATCGTTTCATTTAAACGTCTATGAAGTCGATCCCCTTAATAGCTGCGACGTCAGTTTAGCTTAAATCACTCACCTGGTTAATTGGCTTTAGAGAGCTGGGAATTCTTTTCAAATCTTCCATCTACTTTTCCTTTAAAGAATAGGTCTTTCAGATTTATGAGGGACTCCTCCCTCCTTGTACTGCTTTCTTAACTGGGGAGGCTTTTCATACACTCCTTGACAGAGAGGAATCAAGCTTTCGGCCTGAGAATAACCAAAGCTCCCTACTCAAACTTTTAACTTGAGTTTTCAACTGGTTTGATCAGTCCTCCACGTCCCTTACTTCTAGAGTAAGGAGTGTTCTGCTCTCCTTTTGTTGTTGCCGAATCAGTTATCATTCCCTCCTCTGAGAGAACTCCTCTTTATCATTAAGGAAGAGAGTTCCATTGAGACAGTTTGCATGTAATAATCATCCATTATGATGGAATGCCATTCTAAGGCAAAATCTGAATTTGACAGGAATATGTACCATAAAATTTAAAGTAATTCAGATTTCTTTTGATAACTGAATTGGTATTATCATTGTCACCTATATATCAACACAAAAATGTACGAGTTCAAGTCAGGGTAGATATGTTTATTATGAAGTTAACCCATGTGGAGGAGTTCAGGATAAGGTGGGGTGCCAACCTTCTCTTTTTTGGCTCCTCCCTTGCCTTGCTTGACAGCGAGAAGGTATCTGGAAAAGGTCTCAAGGCAATCGCTTTGAACAGAGAGAGGGGTTAGGCTTAACCATTTTGGTGAATGAAGAGAAAGTTTATGAAGGGGTGAGTGGAAACCCACAGTTCTAGTAATTAATAGTTGAAATTAATTTTTATTTCTTTCTCAGTTATGTTACAGATGTAAAAATGGGTGAGGTTGTGTGGAAAAAGAGGTCCCACCTGTTGCAATATATATATATATATATATATATATATATATATATATATATATATATATATATATATATCACAGTTGTTAAATCAAAGTATCGTTTAATACTATTCCTGGGAAAAACTTACACCCAAAGGAAGCTTTGATCGCTAAATGCGTCTGCCCCGGCCGAGATTCGAACCTCTGGGCCTTTAGGTTTTGAAACGGTGATAAACTGTCGACACTGACGACTCACACTAGTCAAGAGCTCGTGATTAACCGAGTGCTCAGAGTCGGTTATTTATCGTTGTTTCTAAACCAAAAGTCCCGAGTTCGATTTGAGCCTGAGTTCGAATCCGGGCTGAGGTAGAAAAACTAATTTGTTATAATTCCCTTGGTCCCAGTTATTACCAGATTATAGTGAATTCGATGTTCAACTATTAATTGTGGCTCAGCTTTTATGAATATAAAATTATCACGCGTGTATAAGTGATAAAATTCATGTATATATATATATATATATATATATATATATATATATATATATATATATATATATATATATATATATATATATATATACATATAATTTATATATGAATTTTATCATATAAAATAAGCAGATTAAAAGTGTGAGCATAACCACACGCAAGGGAGCTCAATATACTTCTCTCGGTTTAGAATGGCACAGTTAGGCATGCACGTTGCTTTATTATTGGCCTAATCATGACACAAGCCTATCTATCTCACAAAGTATTCATAATTCTGGTGCTATTACTCGCTGACCACAAGCCCACTATAACGCTCTCATAACCCAGAGCGTGTTCTCCGCTCGACTGCCACTCTCCTCCCCGCCAAGAGCTGCTGACTGATCGAGTGGCTGAGGAAATGACGTGCAACCCGAAATTGTTTGAAAGTTACGACTGGAGGCATCTTATATCTCTCTGCCTCAGCAGCGGAAAATAAATTTCTATCTACATACGTGTATATGTATAACTGAATCACGAAAATATGGAACGTGATGAATATATAAATAAAGATAAAATCCACGAAGGAAACGGAAACACTGGAGTGCTGCGAGGCCTTTCGACACTATGTCCTTTACTTAGCAGAGTCTGCAGCACTCGCAGCACTCCAGTGTTTCCGTTTCCTTCGTGGATTTTATCTTTATTTATATACGTGTATATATTGTGTGTATATATATATATATATATATATATATATATATATATATATATGTGTGTGTGTGTGTGTGTGTGTGTGTGTAGAATAGATAGATAGATGTATCGGATAAATTTATTTTCCGCTGCCTTCAGTTGTAACTTTCAAACAATTTCGGGTTGCACGTCATTTCCTCAGCCACTCGATCAGTCAGCAGCTCTTGGCGGGGAGGAGAGTGGCAGTCGAGCGGAGAACACGCTCTGGGTTATGAGAGCGTTATAGTGGGCTTGTGGTCAGCGAGTAATAGCACCAGAATTATGAATACTTTGTGAGATTGATAGGCTTGTGTCATGATTAGGTCAATAATAAAGCAACTTGCATGCCCAACTGTGCCATTCTAAACCAAGAGAAGTATATTGAGCTCCCTTGCGTGTGGTTATTATGCTCACACTTTCAATCTGCTTATTTTATTATATGCATTGTTTTTTTTTATTTTCATTGATTATATAGAGACACTGATGATTACTTATGTACTTGTAGTTATATTTATCATGTTTGGTTAATGATAATCAAAATTGTCATTATTTGCTACTATAGACCCTTCTGATTCTTTCATCTTCTCTCTTTTCCTCTATTACCTCATTATGGATATTCTGTTCCGTGCACCCTTCTGTGCAAGGTCACTGCCTTACATCTATTCCTTAGAAATACATGCTTGTTATGAAAACTAATAATTAGCTGTCGGCTCAAAGTGACAGCGCATTAGCTACTTATGATATTTTAGTTTAAAACAACGAAAGAAACGACATTCTTGATTGATAACCAAAGGAAAAACGTCAAATTCGGATATTGTATTGTGTCTTCAATGATCTATTAAGGCCTGTGACTCCTGGTTTAATCGCTTCAATGGGAAGGAACATGATAGGTGTTTATCTGATTTTTGCAGTCTTCTTCGGAGAGCTTTATGGATTGAAATTTGAAAGCAATCCGGAAAAAATATAGAAGAGTAAAAACACATTCTTTAATATCTTTGGTGATCAAGCTCTCGGTTGATTCCTTTAAAAGTATAAAATTGTAATCGTTTAAGTGTGAGTGGGATACACTTATGAGAATATTTATTGTGTTGTTTGCTTAATAATGCCAGGTATTTTAGTTTGACGGTAATGCCTTTTTTAATGTGATATAACGCTCTAGGCACTTGTAACATCACTGCTTGTTTGCAAGAGAAAATATAATAATAATAATAATAATAATAATAATAATAATAATAATAATAATAATAATAATAATAATAATAATATGAGCTTATTATATTTTAAATTATATTCTGTTGGACAGATAGTCTAAATAGTACTCTTCCATGCTAAAATAATGTATTAATTCAAATGCTTTGCTGTAGAAAACTTGAACCAAATCATCTTCCTCAAAGTCAACATTTCTCCATGGAAGATAAAGCACTGTAGATACAGCGTCCTACACATAGAAACACGTTCGTAAGTGGCAGTCATATGTCTATCTGGCGCCGATCGTCGTCTATATTCATGAAGTGTTCTGCTTATGTGACGTTTTCTCAATGCGGGGGGCACATAGTTAATCAGTGCAGTGCCTGCTGTGTACTGAAGATCTGCCGTTAAATTAAGTTGATGCATGGATCCCTTTTGAGAAATTTTCCTCCTAAAAAAGAAATTAATAAATGAATAGATAAATAAATAAATTAAACACAAGAACATCAGTGGCAAAAGTAACGTTAACACTGATAACGAATAGTAATGATAATTGCAACAATATTATAACTGACGATGATACTTTTGCTAGTCCACCGGGTAATCTAAAGTCCATTAGAAGATTAATCATGAGAGGCGTTATCTCAGATCTAAACAGGATTTAGAGGATAAATAAACTTGGATCTTTGCAGCGATAAACGTTTTCCGTCCAAGCTTTCCTCCACATAACCTGATCTTTGTTGTATTACAAAATTTCTTTATGAACCTATTGTTTCACGAAGCCCATTTTCTAAGACTAAGTATATACTGTATATGTATATATATATATATATATATATATATATATATATATATATATATATATATATACAGTATATATATATATATATATATATATATATATATATATATATATATATATATATATATATATATATCCCTTTCGAAGGGATATATATATATATGAATGTATGTTATATGTTATATATACATATATCTGTGTGGTATGTATATGTATGCATATATATATATATATATATATATATATATATATATATATATATATATATATATATATAATCCACACATCCAAAGACTCACAATAGTAGGCAGGGCAAGGGCCCAGGAACACTTACAGATTCCACATATACATTTATTATCCCAGTCAACGTTTCTTGGCCGTGGTCACATCATCAGGACATCTGCAATTATTTAAAACAGTAGTTTAGCATGTATAATTAAGAATAAGTAGATATACAAAAGATAAGACTTAAAATTGGAAATCACTTGCACTTAAATACTTTTACACATTTGCCAAAACTTCATGAAAGAGAATATAAAATAAATTTAAAAGAAAAATCACAAGACGCACCTTTTAGGGTAAGAGAAGGAAACACCAAAAGAAATTACATAAAACCAGAACAAGAAGGGGGACAGATACCAACAGACAATCAAGTTCAGCTATGAGCAGGGGAACAGCCGATGATAGACAATTTGGCGTAGGTACTATCCATTCCTTTGATATCGAGGCTCTCCAACAGAAGCAGTGCTCCAGGTTCCCTAGCTTGGCCTTTGATTTTAAAGAAATGATATTTTGTGGGTGGCGTGCAGATTGTCTGATTCCGAATTTTCCAATATAAGAAACGATGTCAAAAGTTTCGTAGTCGTAGGAAACGTCATCAGCGAAGGAAAACTAACCTTGAATGACGTGCTTACTGCAGTTCGTCATTTAAGACGAGGAAATACGAATAGGAAGGAATATCCCTGAGGAATTCGTTTTGAGAGAGTCATGAGACTCCGTAATAAATACAGCAAGCGGATAAGCAATACATGAATATGTTATGAGAAATTGACACTTTCCAAATGATCAGACAGCATGTACGGTATAAAGCAGATATGAGGCATATTAGGTGTCCATTAATCGCTTCAAAAAGATGACTCTAATCAAGCCCTGGAATCTGACAGTAACGGTAATTGATTTCATTGCAGTGTCGGGGTGTCTGTTGATTGACCATCCGGGGTTAGGGTGGATTATTCCGAGATCGACAAGGAAAGGGTTAATGATTCTGATTGTCAAATGTGATTGACAGTTGTCTTTTAGATGCAGCCGCCGTTTTTTCCTCTCTTGGCATTTTAGCTTTCAGTGATTCTTTCTTTATTTGACAACGTCGTATCGTTGCTGTGTAAGACATGAGGTGACTCCGGTGTCTTCAGACATTACGAAAGTTGACAACAGGGCAGCCACCTCCTTTCTGAGCATTTCGAAGTTAGTTAGCAAGGTGGGTGCTTCCTAGGGCAGGTCATTTTTTTTTTTTCAATCTCTCTCTCTCTCTCTCTCTCTCTCTCTCTCTCTCTCTCTCTCTCTCTCTCTCTCTCTCTCAGTTCCTCGTTGGGAGAGTCGGTAGAGTTGTGGGTTAGCACTCGCTAGGCCCGAGTTCGAGTCTCCGGCCAGCTAGTGAAGAATTAGAAGAATTTATTTCTGGTGATAGAAATTCATTTCTCGCTATAATGTGGTTCGGACTCCACAATAAGGTGTAGGTCCCGTTGCTAAGTAACCAATTAGTTCTTAGTCACGTAAAATAGTCTAATCCTTCGGGCCAGCCCTAGGAGAGCTGTTAATCAGCTAAGTGGTCTGGTAAAACTAAGGTATACTTAACTCTCTCTCTCTCTCTCTCTCTCTCTCTCTCTCACTTTAATTCATATCTTTTTTTGCGGTTTTTAATAGTTTAATATTTCATAGTCTTTCAGGGTGTGCCATTTTGACTGAAGTAAAATCGAGCAGAGAATGGACCACTGACACGATGGTTCATTCTCATGCGTACACATTTTACATATCCGTGCACTCGCCTAGAACAATATATAGCCATGCACATCGTTTCCCTATATTTTCTATATACAAAAATTTACTTTATGCAGTTAGGCTCAGATAATTGGTCGTAATTTATTACTCATTTGGAATTCGAAGTCGTTCATGCGACGTCCGTCAGCTGTGAAAGTCTTGTCATATGACTGTATGCATCGACTTAAGTTTGAAATAACGTTTTGTACGACTACGGCCAACTTTCCTTTTTCATATAATATATAGATCATACATTCTTTTCGTCTTCCCTAGTGGAAATAGCAGATTCTTTAGTTGGTCTCGTAAGCTTCCACATTGATCTTTGTTTACCTGACATAATCATGTTGCTATCATGCACAACGATTGGTTGCTGTTTGAGAGCACTGCGCGAACTCTGTGCCAGATTTTGCTCCAGAATTTCTTACGCTGCTATTTTTACCGAATTCTTGGCCCATCGATCGTCGTCACCTGGATTAGGCTTGGCTCCTTTGTTTGCTTTAGACTCTTCGTTGGTTTGTGATTTTAGAGAGCTATGCTACTTCCGTATATGTGTACATACATACGAGTATATATTTCCGTTTCCCAAACGTGTCCACACACACAAACATATATATATATATATATATATATATATATATATATATATGTGTGTGTGTGTGTGTGTGTGTGTGTGTGTGTGTGTGTGTAAGGATTGGATATTAGGGTCTTTCTTTCATTCTCCCTTTCTCTCTCTCGATTTAAAATGTTCATAATCATCGGTCCGTAATATTGAAGGTGAACAAACAAACAAAAAATAAGAGGCAAGTTTACACATTAATAAGCAGAAATTCCTTCATTACTAAATGAATTTCCGTCCGAAACAGTTGCTCTTGAAAATATCCGCGAATGGACTGTTAGCTCGGGAGAGTAACGCGTCTATATCGATCTCAAGTGTTTGTGTTAGTTTGTGCGTGTGTTTCATCAGCGAACAGAAACTCAGGTGAGATACAATTGCGCTTTTACTGAAAATTACGCCCTACCTTTCTGGTGGAAAAAGTGAAATTCAGTATCATTAATAAAATTCATTTGTGCTGAAATGAAAGCATTCAGTTCTGTGACCATGGACTCTATGGCTCTGCATTGAAATATGCAGAGGATACCCCCAAGAAAGCCACATGTACCTGAACTTTTGGTCCAGGTTTTATGTCTGTTTTTTTGATTGAGTCATTTACAGATATTAGCCATTGACATCAGAAGAAGCACCGAAAAATTCTTGACTTTCCATCACCAGGGTTTCCTCTAATTTTAACCCGTGATTCTAAAAGATCATGATCACAAAAGATAAAACGTATTAAAAATAAGTTGAAAAAATAAAACTTTTCACTATCAATTGATAATGCAGTCTTGTTTGATAATCATAAAATAGCAATATGCTATATACGCTGTTTAAAATATACTATTCGTATTGTTGTGCCGGCACCTCAGTACATTTAGGAACTAGACTGATACAAATGTTCTGCCGTAGATATGTGGAAAGAATGGTTGGTGAAAAGAGTAATGAATGAAAGAAGAGAGGAATGGATGACATGAAAAAGGAATTGGCTGAGGTGAATAGTGCATTATGAAAGGGGATGATGCGCTTCTAATGCGTCTTGGGCATGAATGGGTATTAGTGCGTCAGAATTTGTTGTGCTCTTATTTCTATGTAGGTTGTTCCCTTGTTAAGGGCAATTGCTTGATCTCACTATATATACTGTGTATGTATATAAAGTGTGTGTGTGTGTGTATATATATATATTATATATATATATATATATATATATATATATATATATATATGTATATATACATATATATACATATACATACAGATATATATATATATATATATATATATATATATATATATATATATATATATATATATATATATATATATATATATATATATATATATATAGAGAGAGAGAGAGAGAGAGAGAGAGAGAGAGAGAGAGAGAGAGAGAGTGAGAGAGGTGTACGAGGTGTATTCAAAAAGTATCTGACCTTTATTCATAAAAAATACTCGTATTCAGATACAACAGTCTTACACTTATCTGCTTCAAAGTAAGCCCCTTGGGATGCCACATACTTCTCCCAACGGTTCTACCACTGTGCACTGTCGGAATTAGCGCTGGAACGCCTCTTTTGAGATGGGACGCAGCTGGTCCATCGCATTCTGCATTCTGTGTGGTGTCTTCTCCTACTCTCCTGTGACTTCTGGCTTTTCTCCAAGCTGAAAATGCCCCTGAAAGGGACCAGATTTCAGTCTAGAGAAGACATCATGCAGAATGCGACGACTGCTGCACCCCATCTCAAAAGAGGGATTTCAGTGCTGCTTCTGACAGTGGTAGGCTGGGAAAAATGTGTGGCTGCCCAAGGGGACTACTTTGAAGGAGATTGGTGTAAGACTGTTGCATCTGAATATGAGTATTTCGTATGAATAAAGGTCAGATACTTTTTGAACACACCTCGTATATATATATATGCATACATAAATATATATAATATATGTGTGTGTGTGTTTGTGTTATTTTTGTTTTTATAATGTCCATTCGGCTAAGTTTGAAAGGAAAGTGCCTGGTAACTGATCAGAACACATATTAAAACCATGAAGAGCTTTCTCACCGAATGGCCACGTATTCCTACCAGGATTTCTGCTTGGTGTGGACTGAACCTAACGGTAACCTGTTGCAGCTGGCTTATGGTTCGAATTCCATTGGTTCATGGACACCTGATACAGAATTGCAGGTGAAAGTGCGTATGCGAAAAATATCAGCACCAAGACTGGTTCTTAACTTTTGCTTTTGGATAAATAAACATTTGACTGAAGTTTCTTTGATAGGACTGCTTCAAATTTTGATACTGTTCTACCTGTGCAATTGTGTGTGTGTGTGTGTGTGTGTATAAATGAAATTTACCTAACAAGTATCAGCAGTTTGTTTGCGATTTTGTTGTTTTCTAGTTCCTCTTCTGATATTTTCATACTGATTAAGCTGTTCGCGGGTCGAAAGTTCAGGGACTTTATTTGTTTGTATCTGAGGCACCCGGATTGAAGGAAGGTCATTGTTATTATTGTTGTTGTTGTTCTCACACATAAATGTGAAACAAGTTACACTGGCCACTATGTGTTGTGGAATATGGTTTATCAAACCCCCCCCCCCACTTCCCATACTTGGTTCTTATGTGTTTTAAGGAAACAGTTACCTAAAGATGAAAAGGGGTCTAGTTATCATTATTTAATATGGCGGCGCGTTTCATTGGAACAGAATGTGGATGTCTTCAGATCTGTCTGAATTTCAGGAATTTATGTTTTTATAGTAAAATTAAGAAAGGTTAAGTAAATAGAAAACTTGAGCAAGGAAACAAATAAAGAGGCTGTAGATTTTATTAATTGATATTAGTGCATTCTTGAAAATATCAAATGACCGAATTGTTAGAAACCTAGAGGCAATCAATGATAGTGAGTGAGTTTCCTGCATTGTGGAAGCAAATATCTGATGTGTTTTTGACAAATGGAAACGTTTGGTCAGCCAGCACTTAATAGGGGAAGATATTGCAGAGCGATCCCTGACTCTGGTCTTAACGTTTTTCGAGCTTGGTCCAGAGGCCCAGCAGCCGCTTCAGTGAGGAAGGCGAGGGACTCGTTTGGGAGGTTCTCTTAATATTGAAAACCATATAGCCTTTCCGCGTATATGACTGAATAGGTCGGCGGTTGAATTATCCACGAGAAAAATTGCTGCCGAGCAGGATTTTGTACTACTTTAGATAAAAAGATGCATAACGTCTCATCTCTCTACTTGTTGAATAATTATAAAAGGGATTTCCTCAGACCACTCATTAAATGTTGAAAGGTACATTCCGTCCCTCACTCTTTGAATTATAAAAACAAGAGTCCTTGTGGTTACTGATTGGATTGTCAAAGCAAACTTACCTTTGGTCACTCGCTGAATTATAACAAGTGGATGCTGTTGAACAGTTGGTGTTTTGTCTGGTTATTCAGGTCCACTTAAGCATCAGGTGTAGTTCCTAATCTAGTTTAGAAAACTCACAAATACCAACCAGATATATCTTTGAATTTGTTCTAAACACTTGATTTATATGCTTAATGTAACGTGTTATAGGTGAGCTTATTCTTATCAATTAGTTTTTATTTCTAAAACTTTTAGAGCCGTAATCGAAGATATATGATGGTAAACGAAGGGATGTTTTTATACTCCAAGCGAATCTCTATGTTTGATGTCTTAATGAGGAAGAAGCAGCATCTTTTTTGATGAATTAATGAAGAATATTCTCTTTGATTTACTAATGAAAAGATTCATTTTATATTCAAGAGTCTACAAAAAATACGGACTAATTTCGCGGAATTATTTTATTTGCTGCACCCGACTTCGTATTTGCTTCACTGTGCAATTATAGCTGCGTCACTTCAATAGGAGCCTCAGATATGCAAGCTGAGCTGCTGTGGCTGCCATAAGATGAGAGCGGCGTCTCTGACATTCGTGTGTGGCCCTACCATGGAGATGATTGGAAGGCTTTTGATCGTTGTTTAGGTGACACAACTCTTGTAAAGATAGGAGCCCTTATAATTATGTGCAGGCGCCTGTGTACACGTGAGAGAGAGAGAGAGAGAGAGAGAGAGAGAGAGAGAGAGAGAGAAGGGTCATTTTACCGTCTGCATACTTTTCAGATGAAGCTGTTATTTTCCAAACTCGTAAAATAACGGATCGAAATGCTTGGGACATGTGATCCAACTTGAATTCTGTAATAATGGAAATTTATTTAGTCGTTTGACCAGATTTTCATTTGATGAGTCGTATTCCCGTAAGAATATTCCCACGGTCGGTCATCAAAACCACTATTAATTTATTAAGTTCAGAATGATGTCTATACGTATGCTTTATTTTGATGTGTTTAAGATAGCTCAGTCGGACAGTTGAAGAATTTGTCAGCTTTTCGGTTTGAAAAATTGAAGCAAAATCCACTCGTCCGGGTTTTCGTACAGAGTACCCTTGCGAATCAAGCCTAATATTCTATAGTCGTATTTCCATCGAAACTACTGAGAGTGCAAGATGCAGTTGCGAGAAGAAGCACTTGTACCTGCTGGCCGCAGCTGGAATTTCTCGCAAGACTGTCACAAAGCTGAGGCTTGAGTCTTACATAATCATACTCATTCTTAGTCGTGATGATTGCTACACTTATGGCATTAGTAATAACTGTAGATAATAATGAAATGGAAGTATTCCTTCTTGAAGGCAAATTTCATTAAAGCATTAGATGCTGCGCCAACTTTATGAATTACTTTTCCAGTTCTTCGAAGTTTTCTTCTTCCACTTCCACGGGGATTTTCTTAAAATCTCGCCAAAGTTCATGGAGACTGAAAGTGGTGGCACTGGGTACTAGAATTTTATTTGGTATTGACATTGCTATCACTATTCACAAAGGCTCCTACGCATTCTGCCGTAGTGTGCATGTCAAGGCAATCGTCGTGGCAACTGTTATTTTAGATTAAGCTAGCCATTGCCGGGCCCTGGCTCTTTCTCCCTTACTAGCCCGTAGTGACAGTAGCTTTAAAACAGGGCAGTAACATTCTCGTCCAAACAAATGGGTGACACTAATGGACCAACCACGCTTTGCCACGACACCGTTTAGAAGTTGGCAAACAGGACTCCTAGTGGGAAATCCACAGGCACGCCACCCTTTTGGCTATATTAGTCAGTTTTGAGAGCCTGGAAGAAGTCTTTTGTAAATGATTTCCAACGTTGATATAATGGCGATTTCTGTGTTACCAGGGGCGGGGTTGGTTGAGTTTCTTCATACTTGACGCCCACATCAAAGGACGCAGTGGTGCCAGACGGGGAGGCCCTCCGAATGACCTGCAGAAGAACTGAGAGTATTCAAGAGGGAGTAAGGAGTGAGGATACTGTTAAGGAATTAGGCCAAGTTATAGGTTTTGAGTTGAGTGGGCATGCGACTGATAATTTGGCACAAGGGGTTGCCATATTTGTTGGTTTTGACATTGCCTTTTGGGAGTATGCAGGCCTCCAGTCCCGGCATTGATGGCTTCGATAGACTTGCTGGCTTCTTTTTTAATGTCTTCTGTTGAGTTACGAGTGATCTTGGTAAGCTTGGACTCGTCATTAAGGATATCATCTAGTTTCCGATGGTACTCTTTGGTTGTAATGGCACAAAAGCGGCAGTTTTGTCAACGCAGTAGATGACGCCAGGGAGGGGTGGAAACATCTTTTAATTCCTGGTAACTCCATACTCAAATTTTATTGGTAAAACGTCACCCAGTTTTTGGCAGATTGGCACTTACGCCATTATAATATTCATAATCATCAGACATTCATACCGTTGAAAATCTACCCGAATGCAAACAAAAATTAAACGTTCAAGGTGGTTTTTGCTGCGTGGGATTTTTGTTTTTTTGTCTTTATTTTGCGGGTTGCAGAATCATAAATTGCGGGTCGTTTCTTTCTTTCCCTTATATATATATATATATATATATATATATATATATATATATATATATATATATATATATATATATATATATATATATACATATACAGTATATATATATATGTGTGTATATATATATAATATATTATATATATATATATATATATATATATATATATATATATATATATATATATACTGTATATGTATATATATATATATATATATGAAATTTTTATCACACCGTGATTTATATACAATCATGAAGCTACAAATGTCCTTAATATCAAATTCACGCTACCTCTCAGTATATCTCCGTTGGAGAATTGTCGCATGAAGGGAATTTATATAAGTGATAAATGAATTGGAATCGATTCCATTCATTTATCATTATATAAATTCCCCTTTTCATGACAATTCTCCAACGGAGATATACTGAGTGTAGCGTGAATTT
>NC_089741.1:1114655-1133158 GCF_040412425.1 Macrobrachium rosenbergii | reverse complement strand
GGCACCAAGTGCTGGCCTCCAAATCTCAACCCCAAACTCCAGTTCAGGATAAGTGAATGGGCGAAAGGGTCACGCTCCGGTGACACAGCAAGGAGAAGGGCGTCACAAAAAGTATCCTTTATAATACTGGTCAACTGCCGGGAAATAGCACACTGGTCCTTCTCAAGCGGCGCCGAATAAAGAATTACCTCCTCGCCCCTGAAGGGCCCCTCGACAGATCCGAGGACAGGTCAAGATGGAATAAATCAGGCAACGAACGGCCGAACCACCATCATACATGAAAAACAAAGCATCTTCATGGGCGGAGTAACATCAATACAATAACAACCCATGAGGGGAGGCAAAAGACCCATTTCCAGCTTGCAGGAGAACAGCAAAAAGGAACTGGGCTAAATTTGCAAAAATTTACTGTAAAATAAAAGGGGTCGACAAAATTTAATAAATTACCTTAATTTATGATAATGTATGTACTGTATATATAATTTTTATATTTATAAATACATATACATAAACATATATTTATGATGTATATAAAACATATATATGTGTACGCAATTGATAAACAAAAAGTTTAATATTTAAAATGTAACATCTGTCATTGACATGAGAGTTTGCATAATGACAAAACAAAAGATTTCTGATGAGACGGAGACTTGAACATAGGCAACGACTGACAGATATTCTGATTCGTTACTGCAGCCGCCTTACTTACCGGCAGGGATGAAAAAGAATAAACGGTACAGTTCACGAGTAAGAAACACGTTTATTTCGTTCGATTTAAAACGACTTCATTTGCATCTGCCTCTCAAAGCAAGGTCTCATTCCAGAGCCAGGGCTGTATAACCATAATGACATCAAGTACTTCAAAAAAGATGATGTAAATAGCGAATCGGGGTGAAAATTCTGCCTTAATATTTCTTTCGAAACTGGTTTATGTTGTAAAGTTACTGTGTCATCGTGTATGTTACGCAGGTAATGGTTTTTTTTTATCTTTTCTGCAATCAAAGATGGAAATAATGACAGTAGAATGTAAGTAATGGTGCCAATTTTTCCTTGTAATTTACAAGCTTTAGGTGTCGGTATTCCAGGTAATTGTCAAGCATCACTGCGAAATCTTATATCTTTAGAAGCCTCAAAAATCAAATTACAAAAGATAAAAAAAAACCATCACCTAAGTAACATACACGAAGACTCAATAACTTTACAACATAACCAATTTCGAAAGAAGTATTAAGGCATAATTTTTCAAACGAAAAATCTGATCTCTAGGCGGAACTTTCGGAAAGAAATGTACTTTTTGTGTTGATATCTATTCTTCTCTCTCTCTCTCTCTCTCTCTCTCTCTCTCTCTCTCTCTCTCTCTCTCTCTCTCTCTCTCTCTCTCGATGCCAGTGAGCTAAGGCAGTCTCTTTTAGTTTTCTGTAAAAGAAAACTATTGAGATGGCTATTTATCTATCCGTCCGCACTTTTCCTGTCAGCCCTTAGATCTTAAAACTACTGAGGCTAGAGGGCTACAAATTGGTATATTGATCATTCCCCTCCAATCATCAAGCAGACCAAAGTAAAGCCTCTAGGCTTAGTAGTTTTTATTTTTATTTAAGGTTGTTAGCCATGATCGTGCGTCTGGCAGCGATATAGGACAGGCCACCACCTGGCCGTGGTTAAAGTTTGATGGGCCGCGGCTCATACAGCATTATACCGAGACCACCGAAAGATAGATCTGTTTTCGGCGGCCTTCATCATACGCTGTACAGAAAACTCGATTGCGCCGAAGAAACTTCGGCGCAAATTTTACTTGTTTTTATTTGTGCCGGGACGTACGGTTTCAAAAAAGTATTTGCTGGCAGTGTTTTATCCAACCCGCGACATTACCACCAGGAGCCAGCATTCTGATGATGGAGTCCTATCTAGGTACCACCTGTTCCCGATGCCTATGCCTGCACGTTCACAAAATAGTCTGGCATATTCGCAATACATTTTCTTTCCCTAAAGGCGACTTCAGTGAACATACCACACCATCTATTGACATCAAATTTCCCTTGTTGATACGATTTTAAGTCTTATAGAAGTCGGCCTCAGTACCAAGCAATGTGGGGCGTACGCAGTTTCTGGAAATGGCTTTTTCTGTCGACCGATGGCCAGAGGGTGGTCTCATCGGATGTCTGTGGCGGCTCGATCCTTGAGCCTGCAATGGAGTGGCCTCTCTCTCTGTCTCTCTCTCTCCCATCCTTTCTCTCATCGTTTGGGAGTTTGTTATCGTGTCGTACCTCTGTTAAACAGGATTTTGATGTGTTGAAGCACTCATTCCTTAATTTTATTAATATCTTTAGATTTTATTTGTCTATAATTTATTTTTTACCTATGTTCAGTTTTATGTAGCTATTTGTTTTGGTTTTACAGGGTGTAATGAGTTTGTGAAAATGTTTTGGGAAATAGAAGAAAAGTAATTTTGAGCAGAAAATGTTCTGTATACATCTGCATTTTAAGGTTTCGTTTGTGGGCGAGGGAAATCTTAAAGTAACCGTTATCATTATCGATGCTTTCATGCAATGAACTCTCAAGGCAACACAATGGGCTGATTCTTGGATCAGCAGAATGAATTCCCAAGGCAACATATTGGGCTGATTCTTGATCAGTAGCATGAATTCCCAAGGCAACATATTGGGCTGATTCTTGGATCAGCAGTATGAATTCAAGGGAGCATATTGGACTGATACTTGATCAGCAGTATGAATTCAAGGCAATATATTTGACTGATTCTTGATCACCAGTATGAATTCCCAAGGGAGCATATTGGGCTGATACTTGGATCAGCAGTATGAATTCCAAGGCAACATATTGGACTGATTATTGATCAGCAGTATGAATTCCCAAAGCAACATATTGGCCTGATTCTTGGATCAGCAGTATGAATTCTCAAGGCAACATATTGACTAATTATTGGATCAGCAGTTGAATTCCTAAAGCAACATATTAGCCTGATTCTTGGATCAGCAGTATGAATTCCCAGGGCAACATATTAGACTGATTCTTGGATCATTGTATGAATTCCCAGGGCAACATATTGGACTGATTCTTGGATCAGCAGTATGAATTCCAAAGCAACATATTGGGCTGATTCTTGGATCAGCAGTATGAATTCCCAAGGCAACATATTGGACTGATTCTTGGATCAGCAGTATGAATTCCAAAGGTAACATATTGGACTGATTCTTGGATCAGCAGTTGAATTCCCAAGGCAACATATTTGACTGATTCTTGGATCAGCAGTATGAATTCTCAAGGCAACATATTGGACTGATTCTTGGATCAGCAGTATGAATTCCTGGGCAGCATATTGACTGATTCTTGATCAGCAGTATGAATTCCCAAGGCAACATATTGGACTGATTCTTGATCAGCAGTATGAATTCCCAAGGCAACATATTGAGCTGATTCTGGATCAGCAGTATGAATTCCCAAGGCAACATATTGAGCTGATTCTTGGATCAGCATATGAATTCCCAAGGCAACATATTGACTGATTCTTGGAACAGCAGTATGAATTCCCAAGGCAACATATTGGGCTGATTCTGGATCAGCAGTATGAATTCCCAAGGCAACATATTGGGTTGATTCTTGATCAGCAGTATGAATTCCCAAGGCAACATATTGACTGATTCTTGGATCAGCAGTATGAATTCCCAAGGCAGCATATTGGACTGATTCTTGGATCAGCAGTATGAATTCCCAAGGCAACATATTTGACTGATTCTTGATCAGCAGTATGAATTCCCAAGGCAACATATTGGGCTGATTCTTGATCAGCGGTATGAATTCCCAAGGCAACATATTGGACTGGTTCTTGGATCAGCAGTATGAATTCCCAAGGCAACATATTGACTGATTCTTGGATCAGCAGTATGAATTCCCAAAGGCAACATATTGGGCTGATTCTTGGATCAGCAGTTGAATTCCCAAGGCAACATATTGGACTGATTCTTGATCAGCAGTATGAATTCCCAAGGCAACATATTTGACTGATTCTTGATCAGCAGTATGGAATTCCCAAGGCAACATATTGACTGATTCTGGATCAGCAGTATGAATTCCCAAGTCAACATATTGACTGATTCTGGATCAGCAGTATGAATTCCCAAGGCAACATATTGGGCTGATTTTTGGATCAGCAGTATGAATTCCCAATGCAACATATTTGGCTGATTCTACGTCGTCTTGGTCATATTGAATCGAAAGCAGTTCGGATGATAAGTGATCTTCCTCACGTCCTTTAATTCTTTTTCATCCCGCTGCAAGGGGCTCCTCTTCCGGCTCCACAGCGCTCAAGGAGAGTGTCTCCCATCACCCTTCAGGCTGCTTCTTCATAAATTTACCCTGGGGAAATCATGAATTTCTCGTGGCACAGCGCTGGTACTTTTTCTCCTCTACCATCAGGCTTTGGTATTATTTTTTTTCTCTCGTTTTCTGTGAATCTTACCATTCGTAAGTAAGAAGGTCTGGTGCTTCTTTTAGAGGAACTGTGTCCTTTTTCCTCTTGTCTTAATTATTTGCCTTGTTTTCGTTCGGTTCTAAGGTTAGATAATGGCAATTTGTGCTACATTGGCATACATATGAAAGAAATTTATGGGAAGGATTTTTCTTGGATTGCTTTGATGTTAAATTGAACATTTCGATGTTAGGTGCTATGGAATTGTTGCATTTTTTCATTTCCGATGTACAGTTCATACAGTTTTTCATTTGTTTGAAAAATTTGTCTCAGAGTCAGGTTGTCACAGTTGATTGAGACCCATTCACGAACAATAAAATCCACACGTGTTATCCATAAACCCGATACATGCTTGCCTTTCGATAGTAAATTAAATTTTGTTTAGCATATTAAGGTCGCTTTGAAAATAATTAATGAATTCTGAGTCTCTTTTAGCAAAAACTGAATGCCTCCTTGTGTTTGCGGATGGCTGTAATTTGCTAGAGGCACAAAATACCGGAGCGTTCTAATTTAGATTGTTCGTGGACTGCGTGTTTTATTCAGCAAGAGTCATTAAGGCTTGCCTAATCCTCGTCCAGCGGTCAGGATTTCCGCCATTACGTGCAGTTCTTGTTCTTGCCGCAATTTCCTGATGAGATAGTAACAAATAAAAGAAACATTTGCATGTATTCGTCCGGACATGGAGCAAAATGTTTGTATCTTTTGCTAAATTCATTAGTCAACTGAATTTTCCTCTGTCAGCTTGGCTGTTTCAAACGTTATGTTTAATGGGCATTGCAAAATTTCTTTAGTGCGGTTTTATTTGCTTACTTGATTATTTATGGAGGAAAGCAAATGAATGAAAAGATTTGTTCAGAGTTAATATTGTATCATAGGCTTCTCCACTCAGCATATCTTTCAAGATTCGAGATGTGTTTTGGGGAGAGAGAGAGAGAGAGAGAGAGAGAGAGAGAGAGAGAGAGAGAGAGAGAGAGAGAGAGAGAGAGAGAGAGAACTTCTGGTATAGATGTATACTATCCATTTTTCTTTCTTTTCTACCTGAGAAGGTAACCCTTGTCACTTCCTATAACAAATTTTAAGGTAATATATTCGGCGTTGCTAGGCTTTTGTGATATTTTAGGCCATTTGCTTGTTTACTGTTCTTACTTTCTCCCTTCCTTTGATCAGACTCTTTTGTTGCACATTTCCTTTCATTTGCATTTGCAGGTCCTTATTCCAGAAAGCCAACTTTACTTCAACTTATCTAGTCATATTAGCCTGTTAACATGTGAGTATTACGTAATATGTATACATTTGCAAGCAAGACGCTGCCATGATTACGCATGCATTGTCAGTATCTTTCCTTCAGTATTAATGTCGGTCCTCTTTCACTCCTTTATAGAATGACCTTCGACGGGTACTACTTCAATGACTGAGCAATTAGGCCTTCTTTTGTTGTTATCTTTTTTCATCTGGGTGTCCCTTTCCGTCGGCATCTGTATGAAAAGATCGATAGTACACTGTTCAGTATAGGGAAATAAACGTAAAGTTACAACTGTAATTAAGCTTTATTAACGTTTTTGTAAATATTTTATTAATGGAAGTTAGTAATCTCTTACATAGGAAAAACCGCAAAACCAGTGACTGCTTTCAATGTTTTATTCAATATACTCTGGGATCTTTTTTAGTGAACCTTGGTTAGATAGCCATCGGTCCTAGATTTTAATTGTTTTGAATATTTTAACTTTCAAAGCATTCTTATAAGCGAAGTTTTCATAAGGCTTGATATCCGTAACAAGATGTGAGTAGGAACCTGCTAAACTGCATTTACAATTTGAAAGGTTTCTGTTATTACAATAATACTGCTATCGCTTAAGAATATTTAGATATCTGGCAAGAAATTCTCAGCAATGACAGGTGTTTAAAGTGGTGTCTAGTTGTACGTCCGTGCTTTGCTCTTGATTCTGTACAAATTTCCTAACGAGCATTTTTTATATTTATTTTGTGTTCGTTTTACCTAGTCAGCTGCTGGAATCACTCAGTAGCCACGAAAAAGTTTGCATTTACCTTTCAAGGTAACGATGACGAAAGGAATCTTTTTCCAGAAAAATTTACAGGATTCAGTAAGTATCCACGATTGTACTTACTACATTTACCCATAAGTAATTTATACATTGGATTTTCAAACACACACACGCACACACACACACATATATAAATGGATACTTCTGGGTGTAATACTCATAATATAACATTTTCATACGTAGAATAAGGGGTCAACTATTATATTTTATATATATATATATATATATATATATATATATATATATATATATATATATATATATTATATATATATATATATATATATATATATATATATATATATATATATATATATATATATATATATATATATATATATATATATATATATATATATATATATATATTCAGATTCATATACACACATATATATATATATGTGTGTGTGTTCTAAAATAACTCTGAAACGCGTTGAGCAATTTCAACGAAACTTGGTATACGTATGACTTACTATCTGAAAAAGAATACTGTGTGGGTAAGACATCACTGAGATGAATAGTGACACCTGATGCCCTTTAAGTCCAAGTTCAGTCCCAATAGGAAGTTGGGTGAGAAGGGGTGAAAATAAAATGTCAAAAATGACAGGTATTAGTGTCTAATCCATAGTTTTCAAGGTTGCTGAGATGAATAATGACATTTCCGATACCCTTTAAGTCTAAGTTCAGCCCAGATAGGAATGGGGGGTGAGAAGGGGTGAAATATAAAATATAAAAAATGCTGGACAATGTAATTAAAGCAACTATCTTAACAGGAAAGGGAGAGAGTGAGAGGGAGAGGAAGTGAGAGAGTAGAGGGGATGTTAGGGAGGAGAGAGAGAGAGAGTAGGGGATGTTAGGTAGAGAAAGAGGGAAAGAGTGAGGGAGAGTTGAGAGAAAGAGAGAGAAGGGGGAGGAAGTGAGAGAGTAGAAGGGGTGTTAGGGAGAGAAAAAGGAAAAAGAGAGAGAGAGAGAGAGAGAGAGAGAGAGAGAGAGAGAGAGAGTGTTTATCAGTTGGTTTTCCCAGACAGAGCAGTATTGTCATTAGTAATATATATATATATATATATATATATATATATATATATATATATATATATATATATATATATATATATATATATATATATATAACATTGGCTGTGTATGAATGTATATATGCAAATGTTTTTATATATATATATATATATATATATATATATATATATATATATGTGTGTGTGTGTGTGTGTGTGTGTCTGTATGTGTGTGTACATGTATATATAATATTGTTATGTGGGTCATTTGGCTAATGAGTTTATAATTAATTAATTGGATTTATATTGCCTTGCTTTACCTAAGACCCATATAATTCTGTCAATTAAGGCTAAAATTAAACTTTTAATTAAAGGACAAATATTGAATAGATCAGGTCACCAGTTAACACTAGTTAACAAAGAATAGAGGTTTATTTCATAACCACTTGAATGAATTCAGGAAACTTACTGGAACACTAGTTTCCACAAAAGTAAAATAAAATGGATTATTTACAGGAGCTAACAGCAGCTCAGAATATTAGTTCTACTCAGGACAAACCTCAGTGCTAAATAGAAATGAACGCAACAGATTTATCTGCCTCTAAGATGCCTTATCAGGCATTTACTGCAAGGTTGTATGGAGGCTTCTTGGTACTGATGATGCAGATTCTTCTCCAAGAAAGAGGATTTTTCTGCAGGCCCAAGGTGTACAAAATTCTGGAAAAAGATATATCCAGATAACAATCTTGTATTACAGAAACTCTCACTTGTCTTTACTTGATTACAAGGTCATGATTCTTATGTCAAGAATAATACTTTTAACATCATGGGGGATAAGTTATGTGACTTCACTAGACAACAATAATTGCACTTAATAGATGACTTCATAAATGGGATATGTTTTACTAGGATTTCTTTGTCAGTGACTGTTTAAAAGAGGAAAATTTGAACAAGGAAACATGAGAGTTTCAGTCGGAGGGAAAGAGAATGGGTGTAACTGTCAAATCAGACTTGCTGCTGGGTTAGCTAATGCAGTGATCAGTTGCATAAGATTCCTTGGTCCGTTGGAATAACAATTTTCTCCTCGTTTTTGAACAAAGGAGGAAAAACAAAGTAGTGCTGGAGGAGGACGCGGACACATCCATGTTCTGTGGGAGCTGAGTGTAGAGTCTCTGATGCTGGACAACGTCTCGCTGTTTGCTTGAAAATTCCTCCTACCATGGGCTTGACCTGAAATGACAATACTCTTGTCAGTACAAAAGATGGAGGAAATTGGGTTTTAAGAACAGTATAACTAAGGTCTGGCCTAGCAAAACTGTATCCCTCTATGACTCTCTTAAACTAAAAGTCTCACCCACTGGCGAATTTAATTTGGAAACACTGCTTCCTGCTCGCCTTTTCTCACGCAAGAAATCTATATTCTTACTAGCTTTAACTAGAGAATTAATTCTGTTCTACTAAGAGGCAAGAAGAGAGGTCAAACAGCAAATATTTATAATAGCTTCCCCCCTTAAGAAGGCATTCACTCCCTTTCGGATGTGAAGGCCTTTACTAAGCAAGTTGTTTGCCTTGATTACTTTACTCTTTTCCCTGAACAGATTTTGCCCTTGTAATGTGGCCAGCTAAGGATGTACCTGATTCTAGAATATGATACGAGCTTTAATCACTTACTTTCTACAGAATCCTAACACTACTCAATGGTGTCTACGGATAGTTACGTGATACCTTTGATGATCGTGATATTTAGTCCTAGACAATGGTACGTTCAGTTGTATCTTTTATGACATGATCCATTAGAACACTGCCGTAGCACGAATGTAAATGACAGTGAACTAGCTAAATTACAATATTCTTACAAGTATGCAATTTCTTACACTAGAATGTACAATCATAGTAGACGAAGGAGTAACCTGAGTTCTTAAATGAGTTTTTATATTGGACAGAGAGAGGTGCCCATTCCTCCTCAGTTTTATATGGAAAATGCTTTCCTTAATTGAGGTATTATGCCATGTGTGTCATGAGCTCAGTGGCTCTATTCACAATAGTTATGATTACTGGCTTAACTAGTTATACTTGCTTAGTTATGGCTGCTCATTACAAGATTTAAATGACAAGGTTACTACTACTACTGGTGGTATAGCCTGTTACTAAGGCAGAGATTACACCTGGTTACCTCCTCTGGGCAGGAGCTAGGATCACTCTGGGATGGAAAGGCACTGTGCCAAGGAGGTATGCATGCCAGGGGAGCTTGTGGCTCTTGCAACTACTGGGCTCTCTTCACCCTTTTTCTTCTTCTTTGGGTTCCTCCATGATGAGGGCATCAACTCTGGGGAAAGGCCAGAAGGGCTATCGGGTGCGAAGTCAGGGGTAACCCCCAGAGGCCACTGGAGGGCTCCCTACTCCGGCTGCTGCGACAAATGAAGCAAGAGCGGTCTCAACCTTTGCGTCCGAGGAGGCCAGTTCCTGGTCTCCCAGAGAAGAAGGTGTAGTAGTTCGATCCACCAGAGGTTCATCCTCTGGGGACAGATTTAGTGAGGAAGAAGTGTTGGGTGCAGGAGGCTCACATGTTGCTAGGATCAATGCTGTGAATGTTCCTGGATCTCCTGTAGGAGGATCTGTGTCATGATCTGGATCTGGCACCATGGTAGGGCCAGGCACAAGGTACAATTCTAGTGGTGGCTCAACCTCTGAGACGGAAGGAGCGTGGCACTGCTCAGAGCTCGCAAGTGGCACTTGCAGAGGTTGAGGGTCAGGCATGCCTGACGAGGGGTCCAGAGGTGCAATACCTCGCAGATGGCCTAAGTTGGGCTATGACAAAGATTCTTGTCCCAACTAGAGGTCAGAGCCTCTTGGAGATGCTTGATTTGGGGCGTCCGCTTGCTGTTGCTTATTTGGGCAGCCCTCCCAATTAGTGGAGTGGCCTGTCACCTTGCACACTCGACAGCGGTACTGCTTCCCTTTACTGTCCTTTTGTGCAGAAGGAGGATTTCACTTGGAATTGCACTGCGTGTGCCCCTTCCATTGACCACTTCGGCAGGCGGAAGGTATTTCTTCTTGTTTTGGTGGCATGCCAGGCAAAGTAACTGTGCTCATGTTTGTTGATCCTACAGTCGATGCCTTCATTGTGGAGGTAGCAGGGCTGTGAAGTGGCATTGGGGAAGGGCTTTCCCAGAGGAGGTCCCGATATAACAGGAATTCCACTTCACCCTGATTCCACTCACTATGCCAAGGTGGTGAGGTAGCATGCCCCAAGGTGTCGTGACCTGGAGCTCGACTGTAGGAATGGATTTGGTGTGGCCCTTTACCCATTTCATCTCCTACCTAGTTTTCTTGTCAACCGTGGAACTGGCTGGCGCTTGGGGCCTGTCACTCAGGCTATCATCTGCTGCAGTGTCTACCATAACCAGTAGGGCCACTGGCAGGCTAGAGCCATCAAGGGGTGCCACCGAGATGAACTGGGTATCAGCCTCTCGGGGTGAGGTATCTTCTGCAGCCCAGCCGCGGAGAACATGGTGCTTATTAAGTTTGACAAACTTGGTGGCTGGGACATGATTTGGGCAGGTCGGATGTCCAGCACTGTAGTGGTCGGCAGCACCATGGGATCAACAGGGCCCATTGTGGTGGCTCGGTTACCTGCGGTGACCGTTGGTGGAGAGGCTTGAGTGGAAGTGGATGGAGAGGAGTTCTGGTTATTGGTAGGAGGCAGCTTATTGGTGCCCAACTTCTAGCAGCAATCGGATTCAGTGTGCCCCACCTTGTAGGCTTTCTAGGTAGTCCGTTTTTCGGGCAAGTCGAGCCTGAGGGGTACCTGGATGGCACTATGTGCTGTTAAGATGTGCTGTGGGACTGGTTGTAGGTTTCCAGGAATCGGCCATACGGCAAGCTTCCATAAGTGGGCTGCTTGTCATTGAGATACACAGCAAGGGGTCCGGGAACACATTGGAAAAGATCCTCCATCATGGTCTGATTATACAGGTCCTCGAATGTGGTGCTCAAGAGGGAGTCGAACCAGCATGTACCAGACGGGGTCTTGTGATGGGCCCATTCTGTCCAGGACCAGCCGACTTCCTTGGGAAAACCTCGAAACCGCTGTCCCCATTTCTCCGGGGTTATTTCATAGGCTTTTGCTATGACCCTACGAACTTTTACCATGCTGCCTCTTTGACTTTTCTCCAGTGAGCGGAGGGCTGCCTTAGTTTTACCTTCCATGTGCTTGGCAATCACTGAGGCCCCTCTGTCTCGGTGATGTTGTAGTTTTTGAAGAGAGTCTCTGTTTCCTCCAACCATGCTTCTGGCTCTTCCTCAGTCCACTTGGGGACTAGGGAATTAATGCTTGATATGGGAGCATTTGGTGCAGCAGGTTTGGGGTTGGAGGCTTGTTAGGTAGCCAAAGCTTCAGCATTTTCTTTTCGAGCCTTCTCCAGCTCGAGCTCCTTTTCTTTTAGAGCTAGCTCGCTTGCCCTGAAGGCTAATTCATTCTGTCTTTTTTTCTCTTCCCTTGCCTCTCCCAGCTGCCTTTGTTCTTTCTCATACTTCCTCTGTGCATCTTCACACTTCCTCTGACCCTCTCTTTCTTTCCTCTCTTGCTTGGCCAAGTCATCCAGCTGTCCCTTGACCCAATCGGCTAGCTCTGCTCCTTCGTAACCCAGTTCCTTGCCCATGTTCAGGACAGCTAGGCGATGTTCCAGCAACATGGTTCTGGGAGTGTAAGGATGTCTACCTTGGATGACTGGAATGACTTATGAATTGGGGAAGCGTCCCTCAGATTTCGGTGATACTTCAGTGGTGTGGCAACCTTTCAATAAGGTGGCACTGTTGCTGAGTGTGCCATGCAAAGGTCAAACTAATGGCACTCTGTATCTCGAGGTACAGGTGTAGTTTAGTCACACAGGACTTTTTGTCTTTGGTGACACCAGGGTGCCAGTGCGTTCCAAGGAATCAACACTCTTTTGGAGTACCACTAATTGTACTAAATGGAAATGCACTCTGCCCAAACAGCGCGTAGGAAATAAGTAGGAAAAAGGAAAGGTAAGAGGAAACAGATAGGTAAGCACTTCAGTTGGTTATAACAGTGCCTCAGGTTGCTGGCACTGTGGAAAAGAAAAATCAATTTTGGTTGCTTTGGCACTCGTGGGTGACTAGTTCCTAGTACTCGCTGTGTTACTTCCTTTCATGCGGAGGGAGGAAGGCTTTTATGCTTAAGTCTGGATAAATAGACCCCACTTGTGATGGGCATTTATCAATAACTGTAGTTAATTCTTAACTTATCCTCAACTATATATGGGGCAGAGGTGTGTTGTTTTTTCTCTATGTCGGCCCGTTCTTTCTATGAAGATGGTGCACGTACACTCTCAGCTACCTACAGCGCTTAAGAAAAGTTAAGGGAAGAGAAAAGAAAAAAGAAAATGAAGCAAGTACTGACACAAGTGCGTAAGCAAAGTTTGCACTGCATGAAAAATGAGAGAAAAAGAAGGAAAATATAAATAGATACTAGCAGGTTTTCTTATCTTGAATACTCTGATTAATTTGGCTATGTTAGGTAATGGGTTCTCTGCCAATATTACCGCATCCTATTATACCATGTTCTTATTAATTCTTGGTAATATTCTTTAATTCTTGTACTTACACGTACACTTATTAAATTATCTTGAGTTTCCTTTTATTTTCTTTTCATTTATTTCACTACAAAGATGTATATTTGTATAGGAACTTCGGGTAGTTTATCCAGGTAACCGAGCAATAACCACTCCTCACAGGTAAGTAGTTCGACCCCAACCCAGCGACCCGACCCAGCAACGACCCGACCCAGCACAATTATTCTAGCACAGAATTCAAACTGTTAACATGGTGTCTGCTCACCCCTCTCACGTTAAATTTGCTGCTGCAAACCCGGTGACTATTATTGATTTGGTGAAATTATGTGACAATGAAGATGAATTGTATTTGTTTCTGATGAAAAGTGGCCTTTTAGGCAATTTTAGTGGTCTGTGTGAACAGTGTAAGGAAGGAATAGTTAGGGGTACAATTTCCCCCCCCTGTAACTCCTGTGGTTAGCGAGCACAGCATGATATTACCACTTGCCAGAATATATGTGCTTGCCAGGAATCAGTCAAAAAGTGGATGAGGCATGTAGCGCCATTCCGCTATGCCGAAACTGAAAGCAGAAATTCTTTTTTTAACAACCACAGGCTCCACAGTTTTTGTCTGTCCGCCATTTTTGTTGTGTATCATGCCACCAGTTTTCTTGTCAGAGCTTACTGCCATCTAGTGGTAGGTTCTGACTAGGAAACTGGCCGAACGTAGGGTTGCCCGGGTAAACCATACCCGCTCCAGAACTTCTTGTAAATTTTCTAGTTTTTATATTCCTGACTAATTGGCTAACATTTTTTTTCTTTAAACACATTGCATAAAATTATTTGGACCCAGTTTCCCTTAAATGAAGTATTTTATTATAAAGATTTGCGAGTACGGTAGTACACTACGCAAAGTAGTTTGTCAGTGCTTATGAGCGAGACGATTCTTTGAATGAGGGAGATGTATGCTCATGATGTCACACAGGGGAATAACACACACGTGTCTTGTTTATACCGACACCAAAGATTTAATATGGTGGCTACTGGTTCGCGGGCAACCCCTCAAGATGGTTGACGGGTCATGTGACCGTGCACTGCTAATGGCTATGCGAGCAGGTGGGAGCGAGTAACGGCGCTCGGCGGAGGAATACCAATCTCCCACCTTTCTGGGTAATTTTCTTACAATACAAAAAAGAGCAAAACACTCGAATTCCTCTTATAAAACTAATGAGCCTTATGTGGGAATACAAGTTTTAAACTTAAACTACCACAAATGTTGTTTTCCGTTATAAAGACGGAAAACGAATTTATATTTTTTCTTTTTTTTGGCGCGCCATAATTAATTCCTGCACTTGGTGGCCATGCTCACTGTGGGGCCCTTCGCGATACAAAGGAATGGACACATGATGTTCTTACTGGCCCGACTTACTTAACGTAAACGGCAAAATATGAAATTAAACACTGATACAGTTATTTATGTTATTAATAGAAAAGAAATTTAATGATTTCCTACGAGGGAAAGTAATAATTCTCTTCGTATTGCTCAGTTGGTGGCCTCTCTCTTTTAAGACTGACACGGTTTCTTTGTGATAATATCTTAGGAAGTTATGAAATTGTCCGTCCTACTCTATGAGAGAAGCTCTGGGCACACGCTCTCCTTTTTTTTTGTCATGCAATAAGCTAACTAATTAAAAAATTTAATATCATGCAATACTCGTTGGTCAGCAAATAGCAAAATAATAAATCTGACCCTGTAACTCACTACGACATTGACTGGAATGCGGCTGCCTGACGCGGTATTTCAAACATACGCAATTTCTAACTTTTCCTATTCGTAAATTGTAAATGTGCTCATTTATTGCACTCTTTCCTACCTACTCTATCCTATTCATATAACAATGATATTACTATTACTTACCTTGGTATGTATCCTTCTTTTCTTGGGAAAATATTGCATGAAATTAATATGATCTGACTTTTATCTTTGAATTAATTCATATTTAATTTTCCAAGTTCTTTATATTTCTGTGGGATAGCTAGCATCACCTAATTAATTAATTACAGAGATCGTGGCAAGATATTGCCATTGTTACATAGGTCATTCGGCTAATGAGTTTAATATTTAGTTAATTGCATTTATATTGCCTTGTTTTACCTAAGACCCACGTAATTCTGTCAATTAAGGCTAAAATTATCTTTAATTAAAGGACAGATATTGAATAAATCAGGTCACCAGTTAACACTAGTCAACAAAGAATAGAGGTTTATTTCATAACCACATGGATGAATTCAGGAAACTTACTGGAACATTAGTTTCCACAAAAATAAAATAAAATGAAATGGATTATTTACAGGAGCTAACAGCAGCTCAGAATATTAGTCCTACTCAGGACAAACCTCAGTGCTACATAGAAATGAACGCAACAGATTTATGTGCCTCTAAGACGCTGTATCAGGCATTTACTGCAAGGTCAAATTGAGGCTCTTGGTACTGATGATGCAGATCCTTCTCCAAGAAAGAGGATGTTGTGCAGGCCCAAAGTGTACACAATTCCGGAAAAAGACGTATCCAGACGTATCTTGCACTACAGAAACTCTCACTTGTCATTACTTAATCACAAGGGGATAATTCTTATGTCAAGAATAATACTTTTAACATCATGGAGGATAAGTTATGTGACTTCACTAGACAACAATAATTGTACTTAATAGATGACTTCATAAATGGGATATGTTTTACTAGGATTTCTTAGTCAGTGACTGTTTAAGAGAGGAAAATTTGAACAAGGAAAAATGAGAGTTTCAGTCGGAGGGGAAGAGAACTGGGAGTAATTGTCAAATCAGACTTGCCGCTGGGTTAGCTAATGCAGTGATCAGTTGCATAAGATTCCTTGGTCCGTTGGAATAACAATTTTCTCCCTCGTTTTGAACAAAGGAGGGAAAACAAAGTAGTGCATGGAGGAGAAACGTACATGTCCGTGTTCTGTGGCAACTAAGTGTGGAGTCTCTTGATGCTGGGCAGCTTCTCGCGTTTCCTTGAAAACTCTTTCTACCATGGGCCTGACCTGAAATGACAAGAGTCTCACCAGTACACAAGATGGAGGAAATAGAGTTTTAAGAACAGTATAACTAAGGTCTGGCCTAGCAAAACTGTATCCCTCTGTGACTATAAGCTAAAAGTCTCACCCGCTGGCGAATTTAATTTGAAAACACTGCTTCCCGCTCGCCTTTTCTCACGCGAGAAATCTATATTCCTCCTAGCTTTAACTAGAGAATTAATTCTGTTCTACTAAGAGGCAAGAAGAGAGGTCGAACAGCAAATATTTATATATATATATATATATATATATATATATATATATATATATATATATATATATATATATATATATATATATATATATATAATGTTTATAGTAAATGATATTAGGTGGCGATAATATATATTTTTTAAAATTTTATATTGTTGCTTTTAGTTTTACATTTTTGCTTCTGTGAGACAGCAGGTGGAATGATGTTGTTATCAGAATATTTCGAATGGTGCAGGGAAATGATAGGTCTCCTTGTCGACTGCAGATGATTCTCAAGATAGGAAACTATTACAATATTGATATTATTTTCTTGTCATCTGAGGATGCTCTGAAGTTTGCATGAATGCATAAACACCTCTATAATAACTGATGTAAACCTTGCGAATTGGTGTTGGCATCATTTAGTTATCAATTTGATTCGAACTGCATTATGGCAGAAGCCGTCTGTCGCCTAAAGCATTCCGTTTATGTTCTTGTCATGGTCACTTATAAACGGCACCAAGGATTGGACCATGATAAGTATTGATGAGGTGGGGTGTATTACGCTTTCCATTTGCAAGGAGAATTTCGTTGAAGTCCTTTGCTGCTCAAAATTCATGGATTGCTGTATTTCAGTCGTTTAAATGGTTGAAGTATAGGCATACACTAATTTAGCCTTGAATTTGTTTGTTTTCAAACTTCCCATTTACGATAGTAAATTGTTTCTTAAACTAGGACTTTTTCTCTGTAAATACATACATACTTACATAAATACACACACACACACACACACACACACACACACACACACACACATATATATATATATATATATATATATATATATATATATATATATATATATATATATAATCTCTCGTAGAAATATAATAAATGAAGATGGTAGATATTTTTGTGAGGATAGTCTTGCAGAATGTTGTTTTTGAATCCAATATAAATCTGACCTTAAAATTCAATGAATTCTCATAAAAATTTTCAGGTGTTTTCTTATGGCGTTACTGGATTATATATACAGTATACATACAGTATATGTACATATACGTATATATAAATATGTATGTATGTATGCACTGAGAGGGGTGGTTAGAATGAGAGAAAAACACTCCTCTTTTTTATGTCACGGCTTTCGTATCATTATACTAGCTCATAAAAATGTTCTAAACCTTTTAGTGACGCTGCTGATATTTTGTGTCAGTAATGTGACGTTGGCGATGCTTACTAAAAGAAATTTTATGAGGTTAAATTAACATATAATATGTACAATGTAATAGACATAATTCTGTTGTATTTTACTCATAGTTTTTATTCAAGTTTCTGTCGCAGAATGAACTTTTATTACCGATACTTTTTCAGGAGCATATTTTGGATAATATTCAGCCATCAGAAGACTGTTTATAAGATTTAATAGGCCTGTCCTGATGTTCTCCCATTTGTTTGTAATTTTTGTGATAAATATTTGAAATAATTCATATATATATATACATATATTATATATATACATATATATATATATATATATAATATATATATATATATATATATATATATATATATATATATATATATATATATATATATATATATATATATATATATATATATATATATATATATATATATATATATATATATATATATAGCCCTGCATACACTTACGGGTAGCAAAACTTCCACTATCAGCGTTTACAGAAAGTATTGAAAGTGCTTGTAAACTGAGAAATTTGGAAGTGATTATTAGCAAGGGTAAACAAAGGACAGGGAGATGAGGCCACCAGAGTTAGTGTGATAAACTTACATACTGTATAATGTGATAGACAGGTAAGTGAAAACAAAATTATTGATCAGTGTTGTGTGGTTTTTGGTCACGTGGAGAAATTGCAGGATGATGATTTAATAAAAACCGTGTTTAATTTGGAAGTTTTGGGAGGAAGGAGACTGGATAGGGTAGGTGGATTGTTTGGACACAAGACCCTTATCATCCAGGAAGTGTGTGTGTGTGTGTGTGTGTGTGTGTGAGAAAGAGGCGGATGGAATCGTTCTGATAAGGGGTCGATGTA
>NC_089741.1:1079655-1112155 GCF_040412425.1 Macrobrachium rosenbergii | reverse complement strand
AATAATTTTGTAAAAATCACAGAAATTAAATAAAATGAATAAATGATATAAAAAAGATATGAATAAAATCAACCACAAAAATGAAATAAAAGATCATGGAATGCACGTACATAAACACATTTATGATGTTTTCTTTTCACAACAGAACATGGCACCAATATTTGTAACCTTCGTCTATATGCACATTGGGTGTACTACTAATGATCCCCAGGTAATTTTCACATCGTTTTTACTCTCCTCCCTCAGATGGCCAGGCAGTCCCGGAAAAAGGGGTACTGGCTTATTCAGGTGCCACATCAAGACATCTTCTTGACGGGATGCATGTGTGATAGTTGGTGCTCGCCTTGGACACTGGTTTAATATGCTTGATCACAGCGGTGTCGTTTTTAATTTCTTTCACACGATACGGTCCTAAGTACAGTAGGTGGGCTCGAGTTTATGTTTCCTCGGTTGCAGCCTTTTCAGATAGATTCTGTCCCTTATTTGTATCTTAGATGTTTGCGCAAGGAATCGCTGATCATATTTCGTCTGATACTTTTCATTGGCCCTCAACAGAAGCTCCTGCATTGTCTAAAACACTCTGTGGGTCAGGTTACAGAACATCACCTGGTATTGTTCGACACTATATAATGGTAAAGTTCTAGGGTCTATGATCACAGTATATGGCAATGAAGGGTCCTGTCCATACACTAAAAAATACGGGTATCTCTTATGGAGCTATTATACACTGTATTAAGCGCAAGTTCTGCCATTCCATTGGCAACATCTCTACCCACTGATTCGGACTGTCTGCTACTAAATATTTCAAAATATTTGTAACTTCTCTATTACGGGATTCAACTAACCCATTGGCTGAAGGCGGTAAGATGTAATTGTGAAATGTTCCACATTCAACATTTTTGTTAGGTCTTTTATTACTTCGTTAATGAATTCACATCCATTGTCACTGATTTACATATGGGGACAGCCGAACTTCACTATGAATGAACTCAAGGCTCTGGCAAGATACTGCCGATTTATCCACCATTGCATACGTGTGCGTATATTGCATAAACGCATCCACCATCACACACACTTACCTGAATTGCCTGTCCCCTGGGGGGAAGGGTCCCACAACATTAATGTGTACTCTGGCAAATTTGATTGGCTCCACTGGCCACATTCGAGCTTTCAGAATAGTATGTCCATGGGTTCTCATGGCATTACAGATGTGGCACTGGGAGATGATTTTCACCATGTCTTTTTCATCCCTACCCAAACAAAGGATTCTTGTGCTCTCTTGAGGGACCTTTCTATACCTTTATGTCCTGCATAGGGACTTACATGTATCACGTGGATGGCTTTCTGTACCAAAGAGCGAGGAAGGATGGCATGGTATCAGATATCACCTGTCTCTTCTCATATTTACAAAATAAGATATCTCCTTCAAGGAAGAACATATCTTTAGGCACTGTTAGGAAATCGGGAAACTCGTTACTCGTACCCCTTACATAAGCCTTAACCTGTTCAATCCAGGGTTCGGACTCCTGACCCCTCATCACTTCTTCCACACTCCAACCACACAAATCATTCACACACTCTCTCTCTCTCTCTCTCTCACTCCCAGGGCATCTGCTCCCTGACCCCCTTGAGGATCAGTTCTCTCATTCTCACAGCTGGCTCGATTCGCACCCTTTCGCTCTCTCCCTATCTCTTGAATTACCAAGTTATTCCTGCTTTCTACTTAGGGTGCCTCTGAGGCATGCAACTGTTTCTTTCGTCGTTGTCCCTCTCTCTTTGCTGCTCAGGTTGTAACTCCCATTATGGCACTCCTGGGGAGAAAATCAGCTACTTTATTTGTTTTCCCTGCTATATGTTCAGTTCCCACAATATCAGACTCTAACAGCTGCTCGATCCAATGAGCCTGGCGAGTGGTTAAATCCCTTTTCTTGAATAAATCTCTCAATGGGCGATGATCTGTGTTTATTTTGACTTTATGCCTCAGCAAAAAGTAGCGATGTCTCTCTAGCATCCATAGAATTGCCAACGCCTCTCTATCAAAGGTACTGTAATTCTTCCCTGCCCCTTTTAATGCTTGTGATGCAAAACAAATCAGTTTTTCATTCCCTGCATCGTCAACTTGAGAAATCACTCCCCCAATAGCTATACTGCTCATGTGGGTGGTTACTAGAAATGGTCGATCGAACTTTGGATATGCTAACAGTTCATTACTAGTGAGTGAAATCTTTAATTCTTGAAAAGCTATTTCTTCCTCCTGTCCCCAATGAAAATCTGACTGTTTTCTCAATGAATCTAGTGGTCTCACTATTTTACAAAAAATGTTATGAATTTACGATAGTAGCTTGCAAGCCCAAGGAAACTGGCAACTTCTATTGCACTCTTCGGTGCTACTTATCTGCACAAGGCTTAAGGCCTTCAGATGTTACGATGTGCCCCAAAAATTCAACTTCTTGCTGAAAGAATTTACATTTGGTTAGATTAATTTTCATACCATGTCGCTTTAAAGCTTCTAAGACTTCAAGAATGTTCTTATGTTCTTCTGCTGTAGTCCCTATTATGATTATGTCATCTAAGTATACAAACATGCTATGCCCTAACAGCAGAGCTAATACGGACATCTTAACATGAAAAATGGGCAGGATCATTCTTTACTCCAAAAGGAAAGTAATTGTATTCAAAAAGTTGATCATTAGTTATCAAGGCTGTCTTTTCTTTGCTACTCTCGTCTATAGGTATTTGATGATAACCTTACTTTAAATCCAAGGTGGTGAAGAATTTACTATCTCTGACCTTGATCAACAATTCTTCGATAGAGGGCAATGGGAATGCATTGTCTTTGGTGATACTATTCAACTTTCTATAATCAACACATAGCCTAAGAGAACCAGCCTTCTTTTTAACCATCATAGTAGGCGAGGCCCAAGGAGATTCACTTTCTCTAATTGTCCCTTGTTCCCTTAATTTATTAATTTCGCTCTCCACTTCCCGCTGATAACAAACTGGAATTCTATATGGCTTAGATCTTATGGGTGGTTGATTCTCGGTCTCTATAACAAAAGGATAATTATTTATTCTGCTTGGGGTTTCGTCGCCAGTCGTGATTACATTTTGATAACGTTCTATAATTTCCTTGACAATATTTTGGTATGTAACAGGGGTAGAACCATGTAACAGGGGTAGACCCACCAGCTGTTCCCAGAAGTCTACCTAGACGTTCTTCACCATGACCCTGACACGTGCTAATCAAGGTCACGAGTGCTTAAGGAGCTGTTTCACAGGGTTCAAGGTCGCATATCGGACCACTGTCTAATACGATACGCTGATCGCTAATATTAATAAATGGCACATTTATCTCGCCATGTATTACCTCACTCAGACCCAGAATGATAAATTCTTCCCATTTCTGATGGGGTCTGGTCATAAACTAAGGTACCTTCAGGTAAATTGTGTGCGGGTGTCGCAGTGAGGGATGAGTGTGTCAGGGGTGGTGCCACATCTCCCGCCTCTGGGGCAGTTGGTAATTTCCCCCCACCACCCTTCGATCTTAGGGAGACTCGTAGGCACCTCGGTCTCCCTCCCTCTGTGGGGATTTGTTGTCCTTTTAAATATACATCGATCCCCTTCTCGTCTGTGCCAGCTTTCATTATTTCGTTCCTATCCACAAAATCAATCCCTAAAATAACCAAAATTTCTTCTACTTGTAATGCTTGTACTACATAGAAGGTATGCATCACTACTCACCCATCGATGGTTACCTGCTGCTTCACAGTCCTCTGGGTTACCATCCGATGGCCGCCTGCTGTACTTAAAACTAAACCTTTCATAGGCTGCACCAACCCTGTCACTAGGTTTTCTAACAAAGACACACTTGTGCCAGTGTCGACCAATGCCCTTCGCTGTCGCTCTCCCACCCATATTTCCACAATGGGCACCACAACTTCCTTCACAGCCTCGACATTTGGGTAGGGGCAGCGACAGTTGGCGGAGGCCTCTCCACTACTTCTGGGGGGGTCGGTTGTCTCCCCTCACTCCCCAACAAGGCATCCCCTGTTCTACCGGGGGCACAGTCGTTGTTTGGACCTGATAAGCATAGGTGTAGTCGGGGGTCCTCCTAGCTCCTCCTCCACGCTGCCTTCCCCTTCCCCTCCTTGGTGTAGGGGGAGCATTGTTCTGCTGGTCGTTGTCGTTTTTTGGACAAGCGTTCATGAGGTGGTCTGTTGCATTGCATCGAAAACAATACTGCCGCTCAGTGAGAGCGGGGCACTGGGCCCTCACGTGGCCCTCTCTTCCACACTGCCAGCAGTGTCCAACCATCTTTTTCTCGGCTGGTTTCCCCTTGCCTCTATGAGGTCCCTGGGTGCATGACCCTGCCACCTGGATGGTGGGTGAGGCTGGATGAAGACTCGCTTGGTCAGGTTATTTAACGTTGCAACAGATGGTTGGGAGGTGGCCTGCTCACTCCCCCTTGCTTGTTCGTGGTCTAACAGAAGTTGAAGCTTCAGCCTCAACGCTTGTAAGGGCTTCTGATTGCCAATAAGGAATCCAACTATGGAGGTGGGAAGAATTCGCATAGCATGCGTTGGGAAAAGGCTTCTTTTCCCTTACAGTCTGGTCTCTTTCAGGGATGAGGGACTCATAGTCTTCACCAACGCAATTACAGAATGCTGAAATCGACTCTCCCACCCCCAACATGGGGTCATAGGTTTCCATTCGTTCCATCTTCTCTTCTCAGTGTAGGGCAACCTGTTGGGTGAAGTGTTGTTTAAAAGTACCCCAGTCTGCAGAATACCTGGCGTCCCAACTCTTGATTTGCTGTGCTGCATTCCCGGTGACTTTTTGTTTTGTTTGCACAACTTTTTCTCTATCTGTCCAGCCTACTGTGGCGTTTTCAATACACTGTATGAAGTCTCGATCGAAAGGAAACCTTCACCAGTGTGTTAGTTGTCAAACTCAGGCACTGATCCATCTAGCACTGGCAGTTTTTTTTTTATTTTCTCGTCTGGTCGTGCTTGCAGGGACAATGCAACGTCGGCCAAAATTGTGGGTGGGTCGATGCATGTGCGCGCGCATACATTATAACCCGAAGTGGTGGTGAAGAATAATGAGAAAAGACTTTCGAGGCCTCAAAAATTATTCCCTAAGATTCCCTCAAGTTTGTTACAAGATGTCATACATACATATATATATATATATATATATATATATATATATATATATATATATATATATATATATATATATATATATATGTGTGTGTGTGTGTGTGTGTGTGTGTGTACATATATATATATATATATATATATATATATATATATATATATATATATATATATATATGTGTGTGTGTGTGTGTGTGTGTGTACATACATATATATATATATATATATATATATATATATATATATATATATATATATAATTATGTATATTTATGTATTTGTGTGACTTCTTGCAACAAACTTGAGGAATCTAAGTAGAGAATAATTTTTGAGGCCTCGAAAGTCTTTTCTGGTTATTCTTCACCACCACTTCAAGTTATAATGAATGCGCGATACACACGTTATATATTCACACAAATATATATATATATATATATATATATATATATATATATATATATATATATATATATATATATATATATATATATATATATATATATATAGAGAGAGAGAGAGAGAGAGAGAGAGAGAGAGAGAGAGAGAGAGATCAAAATAAAGGAAAAGTCAACAAATGAACACCATCTAGTATAGGTAATTGTGTACTGTCGTGGGTGCTTAGATGAATTTGATGGTACTGGTAACCTCTTTAATGACGTAATTTATTGGCAGGTTATTTCTGCTGTAAAATCTTTACTCCTGGGTTTTTCGTATTTATTATCTATATATTAATAAAATACTTTCTCAATTAATTGTTGTGTATCATCATTGTTTTGTTGTTCCGGTATATATATTTAAACTAAGCCTTCAGGTATACCGCTGCAGTATATTATATATGCCTAATTCAGACTGATGTGTTTGTATGTGCTGTAAAAGCGTTATCTCCCTTGTATGATCTATTAGTAAGGCCTTTATTCCACGACTTGATGGTGTTTTCATGTATTCAGAGCTCATGAGTAAATAAGGAAGTAAGTCATTGGGGATTATCTGGCGAAGTGAATTCCCGACCCACTCTCAACTTTGAGAAATAATTCTCAACTCCAACGATATGTTTTTCCGCTTTACTTTGACAGGAAACTTGTTTAGCTTTGGTTTTTAGGGGAACAGTATATTATTATTATTATTGTTATTATTATTATTATTATTATTATTATTATTATTATTATTATTATTATTATTATAGCAGCAGCAGTAACAGCAGCCATGTGGGTAGGGTCACGTTACTGAAATGTGCGTTCTTGATCATTCTTTCGGGGAAAGGCGTGTGGCCGCAACCTCAACCCTGAACATCAATTTGCTGGAAGCGGAAGGGTAAGACCGAGAGGCACCTTAACCTGGGGCAAAGTGAAAGAGAGTTAGAAATTCTCATTTTATGATTTTTAATAGTATTATTAAAAATCATAAAAAAAAGAATTTCTAACTGTCGCTCATAATGCCCCAATAGCAGTGTTGCTATTTAGTAGTACAGTAGTAGTCAAACTGAAAATAATTTCCAGGGATTCACTCATTTGTATCAGCAGATCATACAGTCGGTGACCGATCATGTTCTAGAATATAGGAATAAAGAATGTTGACTCCTGGGTGGGAGAGAGTGTTCATCGAGTACGAATTGAATCATGAAGTTGAATCGTTTAGAATCGCAAAACGCGTTTGTCCCACTGCTTTGGGCATTAGTATTCTGCCCAACGCGTCACCTTCCCTCTCCCCTCGTCTCTCCCCACAGGTTTCTTTTGTATTCACCTCTTCTTCTGGTTTTGTTTGACACAACTCTTGCGGCTGGTCCAACCCTTAGCGTCTCCGTTTGTGGCGATGATGCCCAACTTACGGTTTTTCTTTTGCGATGGACCAAATGTCGCCTCGAAACTTTCATCTCGTTCTTCTAGAATTGTCTGGACGTGATGCGAACGCAGAATTCTTGTTTACTCTCCGTCTGTCATGGCGATGGTAACATGAATCATAACAGGATGTGTTGTTGGACATTGTTGCTTATCTCATATTTGCAGCACTGGACACTATGGTTTATTTTAGCTGTGCAAACATCATCATCAGAAACAGCAGATGTCCCCTTTGTCTAATTTCTACCGGAATGCTATCGTAAAATGATGTTAGGTAATCGCTTCGCATTTTAATTTAAAATATATTTATATTTACCGTACCTCTCCACAATAGGCGTGCACATACTTGTTGCAGGATGATTGTGTTTACCATTCATTTTCAGTTGAATTTAAAGATGCTTAGAAACTAAACTTCGATCAATACTGAAGCTATTGATGGTGCTTCATTAAAATAATATCGGTGTTATTTAGTCGTAACATTGTTTTAAAGTTACAGAAAAGAAACTTTTTCCATTTTACAGTAACTTATGCGGGCGTGTTTAGAATTTTATAAGTAAAAATCCTTTTATATATTATATATTATATATATATGTATTATATATATATATATATATATATATATATATATATATATATATATATATATATATATATATATATATATATATATATAATATATATATATATATATATATATATATATATATATATATATATATTTATTACATATATATGTATGTACGTATGTTTTATAGTAACCAAAAGCACATTTGCCTCTTTCTTTTGTATTTGGTATATAGGTGTCTTTTTATATGGTCAGTTTACCTAATGACAACAATACAAAAACTTTCGAGAAACCTGACTCGGTAATAATAAATAAATATCCCAAACATCTTTCTGGCAAGAAATTATAGATTTGGTTTCGAAAAAGAAGTAAAGTTTTTCGCATATCTTAGCTCTGTAGGGTAGATTTGTTGACGCAGTGGCAAAGGCAGTTGCATTTTAGCTTTTAACCAAGTTTTGGGTAGTAATTCTGAATAATTTGGGGCAAACCAAAATGTTTTCTTAAGAAAATTCAAGCCTTAATTGTTTGGCTCTTGCAAAGAAATTCATATAGGACGATGGCCCACAAATGGGAAATAATTCTTCTGTAAGTACTCGTTGTTGTTCCCACTGGATATCACATAGGCAAATCAGACATTCAGTCACCTCTATTGCATGAAGTCTGACGTGAGTGGGTGCCGGGAATGATTAAATCAAGATGATTTGCAACATGAAATTCAGGTGCTGACCTCCTCCTCAAACTACGAAGATAACCCTGATGATGGATTGAATTGATGGTGGCTTCATTTTTATAGGGAGTTTACATTCCTAACTGTATTGTGTTTTGTTGAGAAGCAACTTTTCGGAAGTTGAGTAAATTTGAAAATACTTTGAAAACTTACAACATAATAATCAGCTTGTTGAGGAAAGAACTTTTAAAGTGTTCATATTTAGAATTATTTCTCAGAGAGAGAGTCTGTGATTTTCCTATCTATTTTCATTGTTGATCTTTGATGAATTAATGCCAGTTTATCAAATAGATGAGAACTATCTTTCTTGTCCTAAACAAAGCCCTAATAACTTCGCAGTATCGTCACGAAGGAGCTTAGTGAATCATCACATTGCTCTAATGCACGAATATTTTAGATGTTTCACCCGTATCACATGTGAGATGTTTAGATGTTTCACCCACGTCACTTATGTGAGTTATTTAGATGTTTCACCCACATCACTTATGTGAGTTGTGTAGATGTTTCACCCACATCACTTATGCGAGTTATTTAGATGTTTTACCTGCATCGCATATACGAGTTATTTAGGTGTTTCACCCACATCGCATATGCGAGTTATTTAGATGTTTCACCTGCATCGCATATACGAGTTATTTAGATGTTTCACCCACATCGCATATGTGAGTTATTTAGATGTTTCACCCACATCGCATATATGAGTTATTTAGATGTTTCACTCACATCGCATATACGAGTTATTCAGATGTTTCACCCGCATTGGATGTACCAGTTATTTAGATGTCACCCACATCGCATATACAGGTTATGTAGATGTTTCACCCACATCGCATATACAGGTTATGTAGATGTTTCACCCACATCGCATATACGAGTTATTTAGATGTTTCACCTGCATTGCATATGCAAATTATTTACATATTTCACCCACATCGCATATACGAGTTATTTAGATGTTTCATCCACATTGCATATGTGAGTTATTTAGATGTTTCACCCACATGGCACATACGAGTTATTTAGATGTTCACCCACACCGCATATGCGAGTTATTTAGATGTTTTACCCACATCGCAAAGACGGGTTATGTAGATATTTCACCCACATGGCATATACGAGTTATTTAGATGTTCACCCACATTGCATATGCGAGTTATTTAGATGTTTTACCCACATCGCCTATACTACTTATTTATATGTTTCACTTACATCACATATACGAGTTATTTAGATGTTTCACCCATATCGCATATATGAGTTATTTAGATGTTTCACCCACATCATATATGCAAGTTATTTTGATGATTCACCTACACTGCATATACGAGTTATTTAGATGTTTTACCCACATTGCATATGTGAGTTATTTAGGTTTTTTACCCACATCGCATGTGCCAGTTATTTAGATGTTTCACCCACATCACATATGCAAGTTATTTAGATGTTTCACCCACATCTCGTATGCGAGTTATTAAGATGTTTCACCCACATTGCATACACGAGTTATTTAGATGTTTCACCCACATTGTATATACAAGTTATTTAGATGTTTCCTCCACATCGCTTACGCGAGTTATTTAGATGATTCATCCACATCGCATATGCAGGTTATTTAGGTGGTAACTACATCCCATAGCCATTCAAAGAACGGAAGTCACTGTAATGTATTTCTTGAAAACTTTGCCAAGTCTTTGATGTCTTATATTACTGCCTTTCAAATTGTTGTTTCATTATAAAGTTTTCTTTAAACATTTTTGAATGTTTACTGTTTAGTTGTTTTTACAACCTATTGAACATCTTGCATGACAGTAGTATATTTTATTTACTTTGTTGTTTGGGCACATTTAAATATCCCTGTATTGGTTGTTCAATTGAAAGCGCAGTTTCTATCATGTCAGTAAACTTCTGCATATACTGTAAATTTAAATTTGTTTCATTGAAAATTTTGTAGCAATGTTACTCTCTCCATATGGTCAATTTCTTATTCTTTCCATTTTAAATTTTATTATTATTATTATTATTATTATTATTATTATTATTATTATTATTATTATTATTATTATTATTATTATTATTATTCAGAAGATGAATCTTATTCATATGGAACAAGCCCACAAAGGCCAATGATTTGAAATTCAGGCTTCCGAAGAATATGGTGTTCATTGGGAAAAAGTAAGAGGAGGTAAAAGGAAATACGGAAAGAACAGATCTAACTTACTGAAAAAGAAAAAATAAATTAATAAATTAATAAATAAATAAAAATGTATTAAAATGCAAGGAGAATAGTATTAGGGTACTAATGCGTTGCATCTTCGCTTGAACTTTTGAAATTCCAGTTGCACAACATCCTCAGGGAGACTATTCCAGTACAATAATGTGAGGAATAAAGTCCCTCTGGAACTGAGTTGTGCAGTGCGGCACATTTATGCATATTAGTGCTGCTCTTCAGCAAATCTGGTTGCTCTTGGCAGGAAAATGGGATCAGGGATCCGTTGTGAATGTGAAAGATCTCTGTTAAAATACAACTTATGAAAAATTGACAAACGAGACCGTCCGTCGATGGTCCAAGCCTTAACTGCTCTTGTTAGGAAACAGAAACCCACCACCACGAACCACTCTATCTAAAAGAGATAAATCTCTAGCAGAAGCAGACATCCACACCGAAGAACAGTAGTCTAGTAAAGGAAGGACAAAGGTCCTGAAACAGGTTGCATTGATTTTATCTGTTATAAATATGTGAGGCCTTTCGTACAATACCTAATTTTCATGTGGCATTCGCTGAAACTTTCATTAGATGTTTCTCAAAAATAAGATGTGGGTCAAAAGTTACACCTAGAATAGTTAAAGATTCAGACTCATTCAGCAGAGTCCCATCCGCCTGTAGGGGGAGGATGAAGTGGAAAATCTGTACGAGATCTGCTAATCAAGTGTTTTCGTTTTACTGGAGTTCAGCCTCATACCCCACCGACTATACATTCACTAATCTTCTCCGTGTCACGGTTGAGACTAAGGGCAGCGTCATTTCTCATAAGCGGAGACTTACTATACCCACAAGTGGTGCATCATCAGCATAGCGAACAATCTTGGTTTGCTAAAGATCCCATCAACAGCAACTTGTTGCTGCCTACCTGTAAGGAAATCTTGAAGTAACCCTAAAACATATCCACCCACTCCAAGATTCTGAAGTTTCTAAATAAGTGTCTTGTGGTTTACTAATCCGAAAGCAACACTAAAATCTATTTGAATTACTCTGCACTCAAAACCCTTGTTAATGTTCCCTTGCAAATGGCATGTCAAATCTAAAAGAGTATCACTGCTTCCTATATGTGTATTGACTATCAGCAAACAATCCTTTAGATTACACAACTTTGGAGAGCACAGGAAGAATAGAAATTGACCAGTAGTTACTGGTACCCGTAGATACGCCATTCTTTGGAGCAGACACTGTATTGCTAAGCTTGCGCTTATCCGCAAAGATACTACGTCGACCTTAAAATCTATAGAATCTACTAATTTTGGGAGACAACACTCTAGAAACCTTTTTAAAAAAACAAAGGGAAGAAGCCATCAAGATCTTCTCCACCCCAGCTATCAAGATTATCAAGAATTTTTTTAACATCCCTAGAACGAAATGCAGATTTGTAAGAATACTGTAGGTTCAGGATGATAAGTATCAGGGAGAGGGACATCCTCAGCTGGCTGCTTAGCTTCAAAAGTTCGATGAAGCATTTCAGCTTTTTCCTTAGGGCCAGTAATCAATCTACCATAATCCGTTAGAAGTGGAGGAATGGAAGATGAGCCTGACCCAAAGATAGATGATGCCAGTTTGGTCCACCACAAATGAGGCTGAGTAATTCCTTCAAGTTTCCTCTTTAAGGAGTTATTCTTAACAAAGATGGTGTAATTTTCATGTGAATGATTTCATATCCATGTGTTAAAGTTGGTCTGTTTGTATTGGTAAGCTCTTCTACATGTATTATCAAACCAAGGTTGGTCATTTGTCCTGAATTTAATGCCCTTTCTAGGGACATACCCTTACTAAAATATTTAGCCATCAGCATTTCATTCAACTTCTTGGGATCTGGATCAGATATAGCATCTGAAAAATTAAGTGCCTGACATGCTTCAATAATGCGATCCCAGTGGTCCCAAAATTTCAGCCAGAACGTTTTTCCAGTGGTGGAATTAAGAATATACTGATTGACAGATACGTCCATCTCAATGGTGCAGTGACTGGAAGTGCCAGTATACTCGCAGGCCTTGGATTTAACAATAGCTGGAACGCCTGTGAATATGAGGTCTAATCTTTTACCAGAAATATGCGTTTGTTCCTCAATTAGCTTAACAAAATCGGAGGATACACAGAACTAAGAGCAGGCTGGCCATGGTGATCTGTGGAATTTGAATTAAGCCGCTCGGTGGGCTTTGCATTTCAGTCTCCACAAATAACGAATGAAGCTTTTGAGTCCTGTGACTGCGCCATACTAGTTTCCTCCAAGAGACAGTCATGTATAGAATCGTCGATATTTGGATTGGGGTAAACAGCAAATATGTATACATTGTAGAACTTATGGAAAATCTTAAAACAAAGAATTTTATGGCTTCTACACTCTAAGTTTTTCTGACAATATATAGGACGTCCGGACTTAGTGTCTACAGCCATACCTTGTGCATGTGGAATGTTACGATGATAAATAAAATCAGGGCCATCAAACCCTGGGATTAAAAACACAACCTTTGACCTCTTACTACTTACAGGTGTCTCAGATAAAAACATCAGATCGTAGTTATGGGCACAAATCTGGAGATCAAGAAACTTTGACCTAAGCCTCGAACATTTGAGTAAAGTACTCTGCACTTTTTCTTACAGTAATGAGTAGCAGGCCCAGGGTTCAGCTCAATGTCTCCCGAAAGAATTAGAATTAACAACATGAAACTAGTAGCAAAACTAATAAATAGACTCACAACAACAGTAACATAATAAAAATCAACAGCAATAAACAATAATAAAATTACATTGAAAGTATAAATGAAATTAATCATATATTATTGAAAAAACACCGGAAACAACTGGCACCCGTTATAAGACATGTAAGAAACCTGCCAGGTTTGCCACAACAACTCGGGTAGGACAGTCAGGATGGATTTAGAAATTATAAGGAGCTCAGAAGGAAAAGGTTGGGTGACGAAGGGCTTTCCTGATAACCAACCAAGCAACTTTTGCCTTACCATCAGCTTGTCCTACACACTTTTCCAAAATACGAGGAAAGTGAACAAAAAAGAGGAAAAATGCCTGTTGTGCCCTCAAGCAAGGGAACTGATACCCAAGACCACGGAAGGCCACGGTACAGCGGCTATGGCACAGTCCAAGGTTGGAGAATAAGGTTTGTATTCAGAGTAACCTTCTTTTAGAAGGGTTGCCTAACAAGGCTAAAGGTTCCCTTCCACTTACTGGTTTGATTTCGGAGTGTCCTTCTCCTAGAAGAGTTGCTTGCCAAGGCTAAAGAGTCTCTTCTACCCTAACTTGTATAGGCAGGGACGTCACACCCTGAAGTGAATGTTGCTAAATAAAAACCACATTAACCCAGTACCCATGTTTGTACAGTACATATGAAGCATTTGAACCACAGAAGATTCGAATCATTTTGTGTCTGTTTGGGTGTTTAGTAGATATCAAGGGAATGGGTAAAAAGATTTCGATAAATATATAAGGTATAGTTATTGGATGACCATTTTGTAGTTCATTTTTAAAAGAAATCTGCTCTTGAATTAATGCAGTTCCTTGGAAAATAAATAGTCCATGCTGAGCTGGTTTATCCCACAAGTAATCTTGAGACGGCCATCAAATTCTGTTTAGCCGTTCTTGGAATATACCGATAACACGCTGACGCGGACACAGGCAGACAGACGCAAAGGGTGAAAACGCAACATTCTTCTGTCTTCGTTGTTGGAGGTTGCTGGAATGGAAAAAGAGAAGCGGCGTTTTCTTCCCGTCTGCTGCCGCTGATGACACTTCTTTGCCTTGAGGTGGAAAGATTATGGAAATCCGTGGAGCCATTCACAAAGTAAAGTACTCCAAAAGTTGTAAGAAACGCAGACTTTCAAGTTTATATTATATACATACTCGTAAATTTCCATGCTCGGGCAAGTTTTAATGTGAGTGTGTATATACAGTACGCTTGCACATTCTAGGATGAAGTGGTTGTTATGTTTACACACACACACGCACGCGCACACACACTCACATATATATATATATATATACACATAGGTATGCAACCAATGAACACTTGAGCAACAGTAATTCATCTGACCTAGAACCATGCGACTGTATTCTTTCTTCTACCATGAGATTTTTCCTTTTCCCTAAAGCCAAGTCTGCACTTTGTGGGAGCCTTTTTCACTCGTACATACACACACACACAAACAAACAAACAAACAAACAAACAAACAAACACACACACACACACATATATATATATATATAATATATACACATATATAATATATATATATGTGTGTGTGTATGAACATGTGTGTATGTATGTATGAATATGTATATGTACTTGGATTTGAAATCTTCTAGCATTGGCTTTACTGTTACCTCCAGTATTAGTCAATGATTTGCTTGTTGGCTGAGTCTCGGTATGACGAAATGTTTTCTATGGCGACGCCCTTTGATACTTGTTTGCTGGAAGGAAGCGTTATTTATAATTCAATTGTATTTATATATTTTTTTGAGTGAGAGAATGAGTAATGTCATGTGGCGTGCGTTGATGAAATGTAGTATGTTAGGATACAATTTTTTTTTTTGAGAGAGAGTTATACCATTTTAATTGTTGTATTTGATACTTAAATGCACAAATTGGCTAAGGTTACATAGTCACTGTGCTGTAATTTTTTTTTCCTGTTCTTACAAGGTAATAGTGACCGCAGTAAAGATGGGCTGTCACACATTTTGAGCCTAATGGGTTGAAGGCGAAAGTGTTTTGGAGAGAATACCTTTCCGGTTGGATGCAGAATACAAGCCTCATCTGTTAGGCCATGAGAGAAGAAACCACAAAGCAACGTCTCCACCTTGTCAACACTCATAAAAAAAGACATTTTGGTGAGTCGAGGCAAGCGTCTCAGACTTTCTTTACCATTCCCGGAAAGAAACAAAAAAATAAATGAAAGGAAGATAGTGTGCAAGTCCCCAAACGCCTGCACCAGGACTGAAGGCCTTTGTGTGTCATAATAGAGGTACAGCACGACAAAGGCTTGAACAGAAGAGCAAAAAAGTGAAAAAGAGAAAGGAGTGAAAAGGGAAGAAAAGAAAGAGAGGAGAGAAGGTATTCATTAAGTGTTTCTATTAGTGAGGCTAATACCAATAATACGGATGGGAAGAGCAAAGCCGCTTGTTGCTAATGAGTCGTCGGGGTCTTGTGGATCCCGAACCTCAGCGTCGGATCTCGGCTGGAACAAAGGTCCGTCCGATGCACACGCCTCCGATTGTTCAGGTGGATTCTCACGTGCCCTTCTTTGTTTGGCTCTTTTGCCATCAACCACATGAACAAATGGAGATGATCCCTGTGCAGACTTTTCTAACTTTTTAAATGCTTCCTTTTGAGGAATTTGTAGCTGAAGATGTTTTTGGGAAGAAGTTTGGAGAGTGAAATTCTGTCCTGATTGCTCTCTCTCTCTCTCTCTCTCTCTCTCTCTCTCTCTCTCTCTCTCTCTCTCTCTCTCTATTTCTCTTCTCTATATATATATATATATATATATATATATATATATATATATATATATATATATATATATATATATATATATATATATATATATATATATATCTATATCTATATATATATATATATATATATATATATCTATCTATCTATCTATCTATATATATATATATATATATATATATATATATATATATATATATATATGCACATATATATGTGTGTGTATTTATATGGTCCCTTGAACCTAAAACACTTCTTAACAGATATCATTTTCGTGCTCTGTGGCTTAATTCAATCTTGTATACATTGAAAATGTATATTTTGTAGTTTATATACATACATATATATATATATATATATATATATATATATATATACATTCTCTCGATATTGTCTTTAAAATATATATCTTTCCATGATTTTGATACATTTATTGTTCTAGTTATAATGTATTCTGTTCAATGGTAGTAGTTGTTGAAAAGAAGTCTTTAGTGTAATGTCAGATCTCACAAGAATTAATGATTTAGATGACTTAACAGTGTAATTTAGAATTAATAATGTGTTTTTAATAGTAACGTAGTAAATCAGCAACGCGTGTGTGTGGTAGCGAGTGCTTTGTTTTGCTTCGATTGTCATCACGGAAGGTAACGAGTTGTGTGAGATTTTTGTCTCATACAAGAAGAAGACTAATGATTTCACAGTGTTGTATTGTTCTGTTTTATGATCAAGGGAGTTGTTGCACCGAAGCACATGGCAATTGCCTCATGTTTAAGATTACATTGCTCTGATCACGTATTGTTCTAATACGAGAGAGAGAGAGAGAGAGAGAGAGAGAGAGAGAGAGAGAGAGAGAGAGAGAGAGCAATCAGTACAGAATTTCACTCTCCAAACTTCTTTCCAAAAACATCTTCAGCTACAAATTCCACAAAAGGAAGCATTTAAAAAGTTAGAAAAGTCTGCACAGAGATCATCTCCATTTGTTCATGTAGCCCCAAAACGTTTGCTCATGAAGTGATGTCATCTTCCTTTTCTAGAAATTTCTCTTGTATCTCATTCCCAAAATGCCTTAAGAATGACGTGATCTGATTGTTTTACTTCTTGCTGGAATTGTAAAATTTGCCTATTCTGATTTTATAGACCTTTCATGTGGTTCTCTCTCTCTCTCTCTCTCTCTCTCTCTCTCTCTCTCTCTCTCTCTCTCTCTCTCTCTCTCTCAAAAGAGAAAAGTTATTAACATAAAATATTTTTGTGGTCATTGATATTAATCTTAGCTTTTGAGATCTGATACCAGTAAAAGTGCACATATTTGTAATGGCGCCTATCAAAAGTGTGTTTTGTGAATCTTGAGCAGCTGCATTTGGAGTAAATTTTGTGAAAATTATCACAAGCTTGTGTAAGGTTAAGTGAACTCTACATATTATTACCATGGTATATTAAGGTGTATTAAGGGATTTTTGCCCTAGTGAAATTGTTGTTGGTAAATCTTTTGTGCATTTTTGTGTGTTCTTGTGTTTGCAATCTCTTGATTTTTCACATTTTATATAGTAGTGATTTAACATTTATTTACTTAGCATTTTAAGTATTTCTTAATAGTTTAACATTGCATACTTAATTTAATTTTCATTTACTATGATTTTCTTTTAAAATCTTGAGTAGTTCTTGATAGATTAAATTTTGTTTGATTGATGTAATTTCTTGATAAATTAACCTTTATGATTTATTTCAAGAATTAATTAAATTTTGTGTTGATTTCAAGTAATAGTAAATTTTTTTCAGATTGTGAATTCTTATTATAAATTTTGAATTTAAAAATGAATTTTTGTATTTAAATTTTTAAAAACAGTGTTTCATTTATTGGCCACCAGTGAAAAGTATTGATTGTGTGCATGAGGCACAGTGATAAACATGTTTTGTTCCTTTAGTTTTGCTGAAGTGAATTAAGACCAGGAAAACAGTTAAAGTTTTTTGATGGAATGATACCCTTTTACTTTAGTATATTTCTTGTTTAATTGTTGATACCTCACACTTGTTTTGATAAACTTTGTTGGTTTTCCACGTGATTAATAAGCTTTTTAAGCAATCACTGTTACCTTTAGGGTACTCAGTCATAATTTTATTGTTATGAGAGTTCAGGTATCTGGCTGAAGTGAGGTAAAATTTTGAATTCTGTGATTAGTTGTGTAATAACCAGGTACTTGGAACACTTCAGTGACTATAATATATATATATATATATATATATATATATATATATATATATATATATATATATATATATATATATATATATATATATACACACACACACACACACACATATACACACACAGCACTTCAGTATACTGAAGAATTAGTAGGGTTGAATCCCACCGGTAAGGAAAATTTGTTCATTCATTTCTTACCTGAAGAAGAGTCTGCTGATTACATTTACCAATCGTCAAGATTGATATCTTCATTGAAATTCTATATTGCCTAATGATTCGTGATCACTTTTCCATTCTGAAAGCATAGAAATGCAGAAAAAAATGAATGAACAAATTTTACCTCCCAAGTGGGATTCAGACCCATGTTGTTTAGTAAGTATATTGTATGTTGATATACATATATATGTATATATATGTATATATATTTATATATGTGTGTGTGTGTGTGTTAAAAAATCGTTTGGAACTCTTAAAAGCTCACAAATGACTGTTATTAATAATAAAACACACACATGGCTGTGTGTATGCATATGTGTATATCATTCTCTATCTATCTGTCTACAGTATATATAGTATATGGATAACTATATACATAATACAGAAATATCTGTGTGTTTTACTGTTACCCACAATGACTTGTTAATTTCTTGATTTTCTTACGATTTTTTTAATACACTTTTCGCTGTAAGTCTTGAATCCAGATGAGCAGGAAATACCCCTTTCCTCCCTTAGCGGGTTTCAAACCCCCGCTTGGTTGTACTGTCGCTTGTCCAGTATGGTACCTCTCGGTACCATGCTGGAAAGATGGTAGTCTCACTCGCACTTTTATAAGACTATCACTTTATCCACTTTTTGGCAGAATAGTTTATTGAAGGCAGACACATACATACAGATATATAAATTAAATATAAATATGCATAGATGTGTATATATATATATATATATATATATATATATATATATATTTCAGAAAAGATGGCCGCTAAAGTTTTAAAGGACACATATATGCATTTCATAGCTTCAATGCTTTAAGATGTGATGAAAGAATTTATGGAGGCAGATGGAAGTAGGTCGAGAGACTCGAGGTAAAATCTTTGTGTTCAGCAAATAGTTTGATTCCTCAGCAATATTGCCAGTCAGGTGATCTTCCGAAGTGTTATGTATATTCGTGAGTACGTGCGTTAATTTGATCTAGATTACGCCAAAATCTGCCCTAAAAGTGAGTTTGATCGTTCATTAACGTGATAGAACTGCAGTTGTCTAGACGTAGCTTTGGAGAGGATCCAGGCTTTGAACGGCAGATAAGGTAGAGTTTGAAATCTCTGTTTTTATGGGAGAAAATTGAACTTGTGATTTTTTACCATGATTTTCTAATCATTATGAACTTTTGAACTGGTGTGGGAGATTTAATATGAATATTCATACCTCTTTTATATTATTGTTTTGTCATGTTACGTTTGCCATATCTTGGCTATGCATTTTACACTTTCCATTATTGTGTTTTGCATTTCATATATTTTTGGGAGTTTTCTATCATGTTTAATTCTTCCGACAGATGTCTGTGGACAGATGTTGGTGGATAGTGTGGACTGTTTCGAATAACATGTGGTAGACTGGTTTTGACATGACTAATTATTGATTTGGGGAGTATGTGTGAGTTTGGATATTTTCAGGCTATTAGCCATAGTGAGACTTCTTTAATCAGAAGTGTTTTGCAGTTCAGAGTTTAGTTATCTAACTCGATATTTCATTTATTATGCATTTTAATCTTTGCTTTGTTTTATTCATTTCTTGTTGGGTTATTTGAATAATAAACCTATTTTTGTAGAAACTATTGCGTTTCTTTAAATGGTCCATTTAATTGATTTGGTGAGAATGAGTGCGATTCGGTGGGTGAAGAGAGGAAAACGACGAGAGAGAGAGAGAGAGGCGATACAGAGAGAGAGAGAGAGAGAGAGAGAGAGAGAGAGAGAGAGAAAGAGGAAAAAATAGATGGGTGTTGCCGTGAGCGAACGTTCATACGCCTCCGTTTCATGATTAAAGATCGTTGGAGCACGTTACGTACACCTTCAAAAGGGTGTTAATTCTGTCCTCGTTACAGAAAAATTGGTGGCAGCATGATTTTAGTGTCTTTAATGATGGCGAAAGAGGGAGATTGCTAATAGACTAATTGGTAACGTTGATGCCCAAGGCATAGGCGACTTCACCTAAGAGCTAAGGCGACGGGTCAGTGTTGAATGACTGAGTAGGTCGTGATTACGTGTGAAATGCGGGGAACCTTTCCTCTTTTTTCCGTTTCTATTCGAGTACTGGGAGTGGGGAGTTGTGAAATAGATCTGGTTGATCTCTAGAGCAATTTTGGGGTTAACAAAATACCCAAATAAGTGTGAATAGTGGCGATTGTGAGTTAATTACGCAAAGTGATGATTCAACTAGAAACGCGCTGGGTGTCTTTTTTCGCTTAGTCGTCGAGTAGGTGACGTCACAGGTTAGCAAGTTGAGAGATAGGTACTTCGTTTTCTGTTTCAAAATTGGTAAGTACCCCATTCTCGTAAGTTGCGCAGAACGCCGTTTTCTGTTCTTCTTTTAGAGGGGGTAACTTGTGCCTTTCTCTAGTGTTCTTTTTGGTTTCTCTTTTTATGTTGTTACGCTCAGGGCGTGTGATTACTCACAAAATGCCGGACGATGCAGCAAGCACATCCCAATCAGTTGTGGTGCATAAAGTGACGAACATTTGTGGGGGAATTACAAATTTTAAAGGGCTAGTTGACGGAAAGCTAACCCAAAATATAGAAACTTTCATTGAGTCAGTGAACAATTATCTGAATTCCAAGAAAATTACGAATGGCGCTGAAGCTTTAACAGAGGCTAAATCATTTCTGGATTTAGATAAAGGAGATATTGGGAAACGAGCACGCAGTTTCGGGTTCAGAAGGTGTAAAACTTGGAATGAACTGCAGAAATTTCTACGAGCTACTTATGGCGGAGTTCAACGTGAATGCGCAGTTCGAATTTGCGAGAGTTTCTCAAAATAAAGAAGGGCAATGATTCACTAGTCACATACAGTGCGAATTTATTTGATGCAGTAGTTGAGTTAAAGAAATCTATAATAGGCTCTCCATGGGTAACTGGAAATAATATCTCCTTAGATAATTTTGAAAGATTGTTACACTTTGCTTGCCTTTTAACGTCGGTCCCAGATGTAATTGTAGATAGTTTTGATAAGAGAATTGATCAGGATACAGATGAATCCTTTTTGTTTGCACAGATTAACAAAAATCTAGCAAAATGCCCGACACTGGACAGTAGTTTTGTACAGGGAGGTGCAAAGATGTCAGCTGCGGTTTCCAAACCACAGAATAATGATAGTCGCTCGCATTCGGGAAATGATGCAACAGCGAAGACATGTGCACGAGTAGAATCGAAGAAAATTCCAGAGAGATCAGTCACAACGATACGTTGTTTTAATTGTGATAAAATAGGCCATAGTAAGTCAAATTGCAGAGTGAGATATTGTTCAGTTTGCAAATCTTCAGATCATGGATGGAGATTTTGCCCAGCCACGAAGAATAGAGATTATTCAGGGAAGTCCCGGGGAGGTTTTTCTAGATATGACAGGAGAATTCCACATGATGCAAGTTCTAGATACACAAAGGAACAGCAGAATTTTCACAAGATAAGTTCGAAAACGGACACAGGATAATGACTAATCAGGTCGTTGAGTCACTAGAACCTAGGCCGATTGTACGTGGATTCTCTAATGGCAATGAAATTTCTATTTTCATTGATTCTGGTAGCTCAGTTAACTTAGTAAATGCTGACCTTTTTCACTCGAGGTTTCCAGAGTGCAAATTAGTCCCTTCTAGTGAGACAGTGTGTGATGTACAAGCGAGGAAACTGAATATTTTAGGTTCGTCATTTCTTACGCTTTGTATCGGTGGAAAGACAATAGTAGAATCATTTTTGGTCATAGAAGGATTAGCCTTAGGTGAAATGGTTTTGCTAGGACACCCTTCTTGTATGCGACATAACATCAACATTCTTACGGGAGTTCAGGGGATTACAATAGGTGAGTCAGGTTGTTTTTTGTTCCATATATACACAGGAAAGAAACTTGTGAGAAACCTAAGACACAGTCGGAGACATGTGTAACACATTCATTAGAGAGTGAAGATATTCGCAGAAATCTTTCAAAGGATTTTTGTTGGAAGATGTTGAATTGCAACCGCGAGTTCCTACATTAGTTAAAGTGTCGCTGAAAGAGAAAAAGTTTCCTTCTCAAGTGTGCGTTGTTGAGGGAACCGAGAAATTCAAAGACGTTGTGAGTACGGTGTCAGTGAATGAAATTTCAGTCGCAGGCGTGACTTCAGTAGAATTAGTTAGCTATCAAGACTCAGTGAAAAAATATCACAAGGGTACTTATGTAATTGATTTTGAAGAGTTTAATGAAGAGCATAAATTAGTGAATTTTTGTGGAGACGGGAATATGTTTCCTAACGAGGAGCAACAGTTCCGAAGTCAGGTTCTACATGAACACTTGGCTAAAGTTGATTATCCTGAATATTCAGATAAAGTAGAGAAAGTGTTGAAAGAATATCTAGATATCATTGCTTTGAAGGGAGATAAATTAGGAGTTACAGATGTTTTAGAACATTCAATCCGCCTAGAAAAGGGTACAAATCCCATATATATTCCAGCATATCGAATTCCTTTTAAGATCAGGGAAGAAGTAGAAAAAGAAGTTCAGAAGTGGGAGTCGGAAGGCATTATCAGACCGTCCAATTCTCCGTTTAATTTTCCTTTGCTTGCAGTTCCTAAGAAAGACGGTAGTATCAGAGTTTGTGTAGATTTTCGTAAATTGAATGAAAAACATGCCCAGATAGATATCCTGTAGCTTGTTTGCCTGATTTGTTTGTTGAGATCGGTGGCAAGAATATATATTCATCTATAGATCTTATGCAAGGGTTTTTACAAGTTCCCCTTTGTGAGAGTAGCCGTAAATATACAGCATTTTCGGTACCAAAGGGACATTACGAGTTTAATAGGATGCCTTTTGGATTACAAGGGTCCCCAATAACATTTACTAGACTGGTTAACACAGTACTTCATGGCTTGTTAGGAAAGTCGGTGTTTGTGTACATGGATGACATTCTCATATGCACAGATACAATTGAAGAACATCTAAAGGTGTTAAAAGAAGTCCTTAAGCGATTACGGTTCGCTGGGTTAAAGGTCAAATTGGCCAAATGTGAGTTTCTGAAGAGAAAAATTGTCTATTTAGGACATGTTATCTCTAAAGAGGGAGTTAGAGTGAATGATGAGAAAGTTAAAGCCATTGTGAATTTTCCAGTTCCCAAAACCAGGAAACAGATTCGTTCGTTCCTAGGTATGTCGGGTTTCTTTCGCCGTTTTGTGCGGAATTTTTCTACAATAGCGTCTCCATTGACAGATTTGTTACGAGAAGACGTTAAGTTTGTTTGGGGTGATAGTCAACAATTAGCTTTTGAGAAGCTTAAGAACGCTTTGGTGAACCCACCAGTTTTGAAGTTTCAGATTTTAGTCAACCGTTCACCTTAGTGACTGACGCGAGTCAGGAAGGTATAGGTGCGTGTTTGATGCAGAAATTTGAGGGGAAATTACACCCAATTGCTTTTTATAGCAGAAAGTTCAAAACGCGTGGTAGTAACGAAAGGCTGATGTCAGTTTGTGGACAAGGAGGCTTTCGCAGTCGTCTCTAGCCTTGTTCATTTTAAGATGTTGTTGTTGGGAAATAAAGTTGAGATTTTTACAGATCATCAACCGTTGTTAGAGCTTTTAATAAGCCAAATTTGTCGCCCAAGAGAGCACGTTGGTTCCTAACATTGAGAGATTTTGATGCAAACCTCAAATACATTGAAGGTAAGCATAATGTAGTTGCAGATGCATTGAGCAGATATTTTCCGGTCGAGGATGAGGAAATACACACCGAATCCTGTGTGGGAGAAGAGAGTAAATATTTGGTGTCTAATGTCTCTGATATTAGTAATTCTGAGAGATCGCATGTAGAGGACATACACGTTCCTACAGTGCATACTTCGGGGAGAAATAGTGAGTCGGCAGTCTCGGGAGAGATTGTTATTCGTGATAGTGAGAGTAACGCAGTGTGTTATATTACGGGTGAAAATGTCACTTGGGACATAGGCTTGCTGGAACAAAAGCAAGATGAAGATAAATTGTTGTCAGATGCTAAGGCATTTCTTAAGGGAGTTTCACCGAAGAAAGGGTATAAGTTGCCTTTTTCTGGTCTAGAGTTGGAGAATAATTTATTGGTGAGAAAAGTTAAGTATAACTTGCGAAGTACTCGAAGCATGGGTGAGATTACACAAATCATCGTGCCAGAGAGTCTAGTACCACAAGTTCTAGACATTGTACATTGTAAATTTGGTTCTCCTCATTTGGGTGTAGACAAGACGTATGAAAACGTCAGGTCAAAGTTCTTTGGAAAAATATGTTTTCCGCAGTAGAAGCCTTTGTGAAGAAGTGTGCTATTTGCAATGCGAATAAGCCAGCGACGACAGTGTCGTGTCGTTTGGGTTCATATCCCATACCACATAGGCCGTTTCAGAGAGTGCATATGGATATTCTGGGTAACTTCTCAGAGTCCGCTTATGGTTATAGACATTTATTAGTAGTTGTTGATGAGTTGACTCGCTTTGTCGAGATTTTCCCACTGAAATACAAATCAGCTGAGGAAGTTGCTATAGCGTTTTTTAAGGGGATAATTTGTCGATATGGTGTTCCTGAATGTCTGATCACAGACAATGGTAGGGAGTTTATTAATAAGACTTTAGACGGTCTTGCTAATTTGTTGGGGATAAAGAAAGTATCTATAATCCCGTATAGACCTGAAGCGAATGGGTTGTGTGAGAGGGCGAATCGGAAAGTAATCGAAGCTTTGCGCATGACGGTGGGAGGTTCCGATACACATTGGGACAGATCTTTGGATGAAGTGCGATATAGTATCAATACTATGATGAATGACACAATTAAGATATCTCCAGCAGAAGCTTTGTATGGATACAAGTTGAAAGGACCTTTTGATTTGTTACCAGAGAGTGTTCAGGGTGATGTTACGGTCACTTCATTGATAAATACAGCGAGAGAAAGATTTGCACGTATCAGTAAAGAACTTGAACTTAGTTCGCGCGCAATGGTAGAGAAAAGTAACGCGAAATCGAGGGGAGTGGCTTTTTCGATGGGTGATAGAGTGTTTGTTAAAGTGAATGTTCGGAATAATCTGAATTATAAATTAAGTCCGAAGTTCCACGGACCTTTTGTGATTGTAGAGATCAAAAGAGGGAATAGATTTGTAGTTAAAGATGTAAACACTGGAGTGACGAAATTGACCCATATTTCGAAGTTAAAGAAAGTTGGGATGTAATGGAACGTTTGTATATAGTTAGAGGGATAGATGGGTTAATGTTTGTATATATATGATATTTTTTTTATTTTTTTTTGTCTTGTTCATTTTGGATGTTGAAGTTCTTAATCATTTGTTTTCGAATGATTTTGGGAATTGAGACATGGGCTAGTTTCATACGAGATTTGACTCGTGTGTTAGTGTGTTGTTGTGTTGTGATGTATTTCATCATCTGACGCAATGTGTGTGTTGTTTAGGATTTTTTTTTGGGGAGGTACTTAGTATATCGGACCGAACAAGTCTGATCCTTTTTTTTCCGGGTTGGGAGATCGTATTTGAGTGTTTGGATTTTTTTTTTTCCAGTTTCTTTTTTTTAGAATTAAGGGAGCTGTATTGTGAGTAATTGTAATTGTTATGATCATGGGAGCGATTGCCATTACGTCAATTGCTATTTTGTTGAGAGTTAGTCAGGTGTTGCGAAATATTTGCTAACCAGAGTAGAACTTTCATGTCTTTTACGAGATATGATACCTTTTAGTGTTTGGATAGAATTTTTTTATGAGTGAGTTCCGTAGAGTTATTGTGCTTAATAGTGAGTTGACTGTGATTGTTCTGAGATGCAAACTTGGAATTAGTTCACATTGTGAGTGTTTGACTTTTGCATTAGTGGTTTTGTTTGGTTCAGTAACATGAAACCTTTTTGTTATTAGACCTTTTTCGAGTGTTTTTGGGAGACTTAGTAGTGACATGGGATAGAGTAGAGACCATGTTCATTTTGGGAGATCAATATCAAGGTTCGGGAGTTGATTATAAGACGAGTTGTGCTTTAGTTAGAGAGAAGTGTGTGTGTGACAGTAGTATTTTCCAGTTGCGAGTTTTGTCTGTGGGTGGTTGTGAATTATCATTAGTTCATAGACAGACTCCGACAGAATGTGACTTTAGACAGTTCCTGCGAGATTACCACATCGAGTCCACCAGTACTCTTCCTGCTGTGTTTTTGCAAGGAGTATGCAGTTACAATGATGTGCCAGAGCAACAAGTCGACGACATTCGTTCATCGAGGGTCCGAGCAGTTCGATTCATCCTGCAGAATCCTGTCTACGGAATTTCTCGTACTTAGCCGTGCTGTATTCAACAGTTCGAGAAGATAATTATCGTCATACGCATAACGAGCATTTGGTAGTGGAGGTACCTACAACCAAGGTGCCAATGACGGTTCCACCGTTGGAAGACATTGACGATTCCGTGATGTTCCAGTATCAGGAATCTATTATGCCGACAATTTTAATTGTCTTAATAGCTATTTTACTGATAATTCTTGTTGTGGGGGTAGTAAAGCTTATTCGTGTTTGTAAGATTACATGTAAAGGCTCTAAGAACTCAACCCCAGTGACTTTGGAAGTGCGTCATGAGAGCAGTCCTTAAAGCTGCAGTGCAGTAGACATTGCTAATTGAGCATAGTCCTATTCTGTTATGTTTTATACATATGCTTTTGTTTTAGTTTGCCGTTAAGGAGAGCGAGACGCTCTTATGTGGTGGCCGAGCTCTATTTCAGAAAAGATGGCCGCTAAAGTTTTAAAGGACACATATATGCATTTCATAGCTTCAATGCTTTAAGATGTGATGAAAGAATTTATGGAGGCAGATGGAAGTAGGTCGAGAGACTCGAGGTAAAATCTTTGTGTTCAGCAAATAGTTTGATTCCTCAGCAATATTGCCAGTCAGGTGATCTCCGAAGTGTTATGTATATTCGTGAGTACGTGCGTTAATTTGATCTAGATTACGCCAAAATCTGCCCTAAAAGTGAGTTTGATCGTTCATTAACGTGATAGAACTGCAGTTGTCTAGACGTAGCTTTGGAGAGGATCCAGGCTTTGAACGGCAGATAAGGTAGAGTTTGAAATCTCTGTTTTTATGGGAGAAAATTGAACTTGTGATTTTTACTATGATTTTCTAATCATTATGAACTTTTGAACTGGTGTGGGAGATTTAATATGAATATTCATACCTCTTTTTATATTATTGTTTTGTCATGTTACGTTTGCCATATCTTGGCTATGCATTTTACACTTTCCATTATTGTGTTTTGCATTTCATATATTTTTGGGAGTTTTCTATCATGTTTAATTCTTCCGACAGATGTCTGTGGACAGATGTTGGTGGATAGTGTGGACTGTTTCGAATAACATGTGGTAGACTGGTTTTGACATGACTAATTATTGATTTGGGGAGTATGTGTGAGTTTGGATATTTTCAGGCTATTAGCCATAGTGAGACTTCTTTAATCAGAAGTGTTTTGCAGTTCAGAGTTTAGTTATCTAACTCGATATTTCATTTATTATGCATTTTAATCTTTGCTTTGTTTTATTCATTTCTTGTTGGGTTATTTGAATAATAAACCTATTTTTGTAGAAACTATTGCGTTTCTTTAAATGGTCCATTTAATTGATTTGGTGAGAATGAGTGCGATTCGGGTGGGTGAACTTCGGAAAACGACGAGAGAGAGAGAGAGAGGCGATACACAGAGAGAGAGAGAGAGAGAGAGAGAGAGAGAGAGAGAGAGAAAGAGAGAAAATAGATGTAAGTGTTGCCGTGAGCGAACGTTCATACGCCTCCGTTTCATGATTAAAGATCGTTGGAGCACGTTACGTACACCTTCAAAAGGGTGTTAATTCTGTCCTCGTTTATATATATATATATATATATATATATATATATATATATATATATATATATATATATATATATATATATATATATATATATATATATATAAGAGCAATGAGTTGTTCCTTGAAACTAGGGTCATTCCAGAGTAAAGCCAAGGCAACTATCAGCGCTGGATTCATTCTTCAATCGCTGAATCATGGATGAAGCCACTATGCATAAAATTTTCACATGAGCAGCCGCTTTTACACCTGAACAGAAGGCCCGTGAGAAGAGTGTCACACACCCTTGTATATGTCACGTCACCCCCTTTCTGTCTTGCATGCACTCTCGTTTTAAGGATTTTAAAGTAATTTCATTCCAATACCTTTTCCGCTTCATCTATCCAAAACTCTCATAGGCCTTCATCTCTCCCTGCTTCTGGACATTTCCGAATTATGCCCTCTATTGTCTTTCATTCTTTGCAAATAACTAGCACCGTCATATTTATTCACACTACAAGGTAAGCTCTTGTACAAGGAAAGATATATGAATAAATACAAGGCACACGATACTGAACTTCTCTTGATCTGGCAAGCCATTGATTTCGAAATTTAAAGTTCGAGAGGTTTGAATACTGGGGCATAGTTATGACCCGTTCTTACATTTAGATGCGAATTGCGAATTTTGCAGATAGTGCTTGAGTAAGGGAATGCGTTCTGAAAGCCCTGGAAAAATATTTTGATCCAGGTAGAGTCTAGACCTTATGTTAGTTCAAGGTCGGTGATGAATAGTTACTCAAGATCATTGTGCAACTTAAGAATAGGAATTTATCAAAAGTAACTCACGACCTTTGTAATGAGCAGTAAATAGAGTTTAATAAAAAATTTTAGTATATTCTCGAACTCAGATTTTCAGTGCACTTCATGCGGCGAAACTTTAAACAGTTATTCAGGTATGACTTTTATATATGCTTCTGTCTTAAAGAAGTGGTGAAAGTTCGACATCCAACCGTCGAGTCGTTTTATTCATTGAACGTTTTGAGTCTTTGTTTAGTTCTTCATGGGAATCAAAGAGTAATGTTGGCATGAAAAGAATGTTGAGGTCAAGAATAGGAATAGTGGTTCAGATTAGAATCAGGAGCTTAATTAAGTAGCTTTAATTTTTGTTATCATAGGATAATCAGATCCACTCGAGGAAAACTCAGAACGCAGACAAAGGCGTCAACCTGCTTCTCAAGAAGAAAACATTATTTCTTTTTCTTTTCACCTGAAGGCAGTTCACAAGTCATAGTATTGGATTATTACACTGTGTAAAGAGTAAATAACTAAAGTTTTCAGTCTGATTTTAAGAGATCTTGATATATATGTCTTTAGACTTGGGAAAAGTTCAAAACTAATACAGAAAAATTTCCTGTGCTTTTTGTTACTAAACCTTAGCGAGAAGGCTTGTGGTTAATTAGGCTCAAAATTGTATGTTTAGTTTCGAAGAAAACTTAGGTTTTTTTGTGCATGAAAACTGAAATAGTTGCTTAAGTTTGGCATTCTTAATTTTTTATGACATTTACAGAAGATGTATTTTATGTAATATTTATGGAATTTTTAAAAAATCGAACCTTGGTTTTATCTAGCCGAGATCAGTATTTTCAAACGTTATTGATACTGACTAGCGTAAAACCTACTAGAGGTCTTGGTCTTAACATTTGTGTTCTTGGAATTTAAACTCCATCACCGGTGTTCAGAATTAAAATGTATTAATAGTGAATGAAGTGGAGTGCTCTCATCAAAATCTCAGTCACTGTCAATCGCCAAGGAACAGTGTACCAAAGATAGCTGCTACGTTTGGGAATTTCGGTGAGATCAGCGCTGTTGCCCCAACTTTCAATTTGGCTTAATCTGTTGGTATGTCTAGCTGTTCAAGTTAATCATTCAGTTCTGGTCGTGTTTAATTTTGGCACCAAAGGTCTCGTGCGGCGAGATACGTTTTACACTTTTTTTTCCCGTTGATTTCTGTCGTATGCTATGTACCAGCTACCAAAAGTATTTGTGATGGTTCACGTTGTACCTTGTTATTTGAGCCAGGGGTAAGCAAAAATGTTTTTTAAATTTAGCTAAGAGAGTTCCAAATTTAGCATACCATTTATTAGTATTTTATTTTGTAATTATCATCAGCGATCTCTCGGATATATGTTATTTCCAGTAACTGTATCAATGTTTTCCTAGCTTGGCTGGAATAAAAGGGAAAATGAGATCCTTAGAGAATATCCACCAATATCCATTAATCCAAAGCCCCTGGGATTTGCTCAATGAATAGCTTTGGGATGAAGTTTTGAATTTGTCCCCCTGGGGTGTTTCATGTCTCCTGATCATAATTGGTTGGTTGTATTTGCTTGGGACACAGTTCGAGTGTTTTCAGCCATCCTTTTGTTGGCTAGAAATTCAGTACCTTAGTAATATAGCAAATGAATGCACAAAGCAAAATTTGGTGTGAAAATATATAAAATTGCAGATTTTAATAGTACTAAATATCCTCACAAGCTTAGAAACTTTAGTTTTTCTTCCCAGTATCTTTGCCGAGAAATCTTTGTAAGTGGTTTTTGCAGCCTTCTAATATAGCAAATGAATGCACAAAGCAAAATTTGGTGTGAAAATATATAAAATTGCAGATTTTAATAGTACTAAATATCCTCACAAGCTTAGAAACTTTAGTTTTCTTCCCAGTATCTTTGCCGAGAAATCTTTGTAAGTGGTTTTTACCGCAGCCTTCTGTTATTGATTTTGTTTTTCCTCCTGAAAGGGAGTAACATCAGAATCTAAATGAAGGTAGACCTCTTGAGAGCGTTAACAGGAACCTCCCTTTCATGTGTTGTCGGAGGGCAATGACAAAGACTCGGCTGAATTTTCTACTGTTGCCAATTAGGTACTTGACATAGTTTATTAGTTTTCAGTTGTACTTATTTTCATTTATCTTTAATGGAAAGTCGTCAGCACGGTGAGCGTAAACTTAAATGGAATGGGCTGTGCGAAGGAAAAAGCCTGTTTTCTGCCGTCTGATAAAAGAAGTACTGTAAGTGATGATATATTGGAGTATTCCAGAAAACATCCTCAGTTCGGCGGTAGAGGAGAAGAAAATGGAATGAATCTGTTAGTCAGGTATTTAGTCCGATATATACGATGAAGTGTCAAAGAAGTCGAGCAGGTTGAAATTGAATCAGTGTTGCCTCTCTCTCTCTCTCTCTCTCTCTCTCTCTCTCTCTCTCTCTCTCTCTCTCTCTCTCTCCTTTCTTTAATTCTTCAGCTTTAAATTCTTATGAACAGAGTCAGCAGGCTATAGACCCCAAAGGGCTTCAAAAGGAAATCGTCCTGTAAAGAGAGACAAGTTAAAAGGAAAGGTGATGAGTAAATAAATATGAGGGACAAGAAAATAAAACCGACACCCTGAACTTAGGAGATGTCAGCAGAAATCAGGAATGAATATGCTCATTTAAACTTGTGGAGATCAGAAAACTCCGCAGCTGCTCTGGGCAGACTATTCCACATTTTAATTTTAGCAAAAATAAAATCCCTAGCTAACTGCATAGTAATCAGCTTGATAGTAGAAAATGACACACTGTTTGTTGCAGAATCCTGCCTAGTCTTGCGAACGAAAACAGCTAGGTCAGGTAAAGAAAAGTACGGAAGATGTTTGTCGTTGTAGAACGTTTTATGCAACAAGCACAATGAATTCACTTTAAGGCAATGCTGCAAGGAAAATAGACTTACCAGATGGCATAGCTGTGTCCAAGAGCTTGAGATGAATCAGTTACTTAAGACCACACTGGAGGACAGTACTCCAAACAAGGAAGAAGAAACGACGTAAAATACTTATAAATAATAACTTTAAAACGAAACATTCGAAAACATCTTTGCAAGATACCAGTTTTTTTAGAAACAGAAGCAGTATAACTAAGTTCTCAAAAGTCAGTTTCTTAGAGAGTCATTGACATTCAAAACTGTAACCAATTATATGTAAATGAAAATACAGAAGTGTGTTCTAGATCGACTGTAAATCCTGAGTTTTTGAATGGTTAAACTGCGTGCCCCAAAGCCTACCCACTCATGAAGACGTGCCAGATTTATATTCGGGGGATTCTGCAACCACAGACCTAAGGGGCAGAGAAGGAACAACAGCTGGAAGAGTAGCATTCTCTGTTGACAATCTATTATTTCTCCAAACCTTGCCACATGTCACCAATAT
>NC_089741.1:1067155-1074655 GCF_040412425.1 Macrobrachium rosenbergii | reverse complement strand
AATAATAATAATAATAATAATAATCGTGTCGCCACGAAAGGAATGGTTTGTGTAAGATTTCACACGTGTCCAGACAACGCACCAGATCACGTTGTCAGAGGTATTTCGTCCACGATTGCTTTAAATTCCAATGCAGGTCTTGTTCTTTTTATTTTTCCCCTTTTACCCTGTGGTGGATGTTTTCTTTCCAGTACAATTTCGTTTTAGTTTCAACATGGCGTGAATTTAATTTTCTCTCTTAGTAATACAGAGAGCTAGAAGTTCCATAGTGAGAGTATACGGAAAGGTAGTATATTTTTGTACAAATAAAATACTGAACTTGGACATATGTCAGTCATTTGAAGCAACATTCATATAGAAGGAACATAAATGTAATATAAAGGAATGAACTTGTGTAAAAAAAAGCAGATTCATCTTTGACTTTATTCTTTATATTTTTATAGATGAAGTTCCGAAGGGAATACAGTAGTTTGATTCGATAGGGCTGATTCATTAAAAATCATCCCTTTTCTTTGTCAGAGAGTTGAATAACGCTGCCATTTCCAAATAATGGCAGCAATGTAGTGAGAACCTCCACTAAGGAATGTTAAGGTATAATGGTATCAGTTTTTAATGGTTTTTTGGTAAGTGGTAAAGATCCACCTCAAAGAAAGATTATTTAATGTTGTCAGTCAACAAAGATATGTGATAAGTTGCTCATTCTATTTAACAGAGAAATAGTACGTGTTGCAGCTTTCTTTAGATAAGTCTGTAAAGAAAATTGTTGTTTATTGATCACTATATGAAAAAAGACTTTTAGGAAATTCCAACCACTCAACTAAGAATTTTAGGTTATTGCAATCAAAAGGACAGTGGTAAATGAATGACGCAAACCACAGAGAATTGTCACAAATTGGTTCTTTCTTTAAATCATGAGGGATGATTATCATATAAGGTCATGCGACTTCACGAAATATTTTTACAGTTTATTATCATTTTTCCACCAAAGACGTAAGTAGACCTAGTGCTAACTCTCTGCGGCTGAGTTCGCCAAAGCACTTCGATAAAACTTGGAAAAAATGAATGGTTTCCAGGGAAGAATTTGTTATCATTGTTACCTGCAAACAGGAATAGAAAATTATATTTTAAAAAGGGTTACGAATTTGTGCTTCTGTTTAAAGAACGGTTACAATGCACCGGTACGTCGGCGGATAAATCTTTTCATTTTGCAATGTATTCCATGAAAAGGATTTGTGTCCTATAAAACATATAAAAATCGTTCCTCGTAAATTAGATGGGAAGAAAGTAAGATTACCAAGCTCTTGCGTGAGGCCTAGGCAATATTTCTTTATTCTTTGGTATTTTGAGATGACAGTTGTTAATAGTTCATTGTTGTATTTCGTTTTGTAGGAATTGAATTATAACATGATTCATAAATACTTTGTGGTCTCTTTCCGTCAGTCTGTCAAGGTTTTGTGATTCTTGAAATACCTAAATATTGGGCAAATTCAACTGCCAGCTGCCTGCCATATATTATATTGTAAAAACACTCATTTAAAAACTAATGCTTTCTGTCGTGATGTGATGTTGTGTATATATATATATATAATATATATATATATATATATATATATATATATATATATATATATATATATATACATAGATACATACATACATACATACATACATACATGCACACATACATACATACACGTAATTAACTGCAATAAATTACCTGTAGATGACTGATGCTTTGAATCACATATGCCCAAATAGTTATATAGTTCAGTAACACCAAAACCTCTTAATTATATATATATATATATATATATATATATATATATATGTATATATATATATATTATATATATATAAATTTTTATGTATATACACACACACACACACACACACACACACATATATATATATATATATATATATATATATATATATATATATATATATATATATATATATATATATATATAATCTTCAGATACGTATGTTTGAGCATTTTGGCCATCCTCAAATTCCTTTAAGCGTAAGGGTGCTCCATAATGTTGTTTAATTTTTCCTGAACTTCTCTACCACTTGCTATGAGGAATCGTAGAATGCTGTCGAACCTAGGAGAGATCTTTTTCATTTTACATTTTTAACGGTCAGAGTGTTAAAGGAAGAGGATCAATAGTTGAGTTCTAGTTTATGTTGACTAGTAATTAACAAATCCAATGAGTCCAGATTTGTAAGAATGATAAGATAAGATAATGTCTTGCCATTATTTCCAACAGATGTAAGCCAGTCGATTAAGAAAGATTACAAGGACAAGCAAATATGGCATGGTAGGCTTAGGTCGAGATCTAACAATATTTCTCTGAAGATTAAGTTGTACAGATGCACGCGTCAGAATTACGAATGTATAGATATATTTTACTCGCTGACCACATGTTTTTATGTATATATATGTATACATACATACATTATATATATGTGTATATATATATATATATATATATATATATATATATATATATATATATATATATATATATATATATATATTGCAACGGATGGGACCTCTTTTCCAAGCAACTCACCCGTTTTTTCATCCGTAACGTAATTGAGAAAGAAATAAAATTAATTTCCAATTGTTTAAGTACTAGAACTGTGGGTTTCACTCGCCCCTTCAGTAAACTCTCTCCTTCATTCCCCAAAATGGTTAAGCCTAACCCCTCTCTGTTCACAATGACTGGCTGAGGCCTTGATTTCCAGGAACCGCCGCACCTTTCTTGGCTTCAGGCAAGGCAAGGGAGAGCCAAAATGAGAAAGTTGGCGTCCTGCCTCATTCTGAACTCGCCACGAGGGTTAACTGATGGCATGCGGTCATTATAGAAAACTTGACGAAGATTGACTTTTGCCATCTACAAAGAGACGCTGATCGTAATCCCTGAAGGTTATATATAGACGATGCAACAGAAAATCGAGCAAATCGCTCCAATGCCACCCAGGACAGATGTCCTGAACCTTGCCTGGCCCCGAGGCTCAAACCAGTATACCTTGTAGTGGCATTTTAATTCCTCCTCCATCGCCAGTGCCCTATCGAATGAGGACACCTTCATCTTGACGAAGGTAATGTACCGGAATAAGGTTTCTTAGTCAGTCACGATTCCTATTATTTTTCTGTCTACTTTTCATTTAATTTCCATTGTGCGATCACTTTCAGTAATTGGTGTTGGAGCATTCAGTGTTAATGTAATTATGTATTAGTGTTGAACTGAGTTATTTGCCACCATCTGTGCATTTTCCTTCAGTTCCCTTTGAGCTTTTTATTGTTCGTGCAAGTAACCGTCTTGCCTAGATTTGCAAATAGGCCTCGACTGTGGAATCTCTCGGCTCTGTCCATGTGCAGTCCCCATTCTACCCCCTGCTGCGATGTTTCCTGTTATGAAGACATCGTCGGAGTAGAATATTTATTCTGTGTAGGATACCTGCCCAGTAATTCGTCATTCTTCTGATCTGTGTTTGTTATGTAAATATAATTAGTTAAGAGAACCCTTGAGTTTACGTAATTTTTCCTCACATGAAGAAGGCCCTAAACCATAGATTTCCCTTTTTTGGCTACGAATTGAGTCAGAAGTGTAATGAATAAAAGGAACTCCCTGTGTTCATCCGTTGCTGCCCAGAATCAAGTAAGTATCCGTCATGTTCATAGAAATATATATATATATATATATATATATATATATATATATATATATATATATATATATATATATATATACACATGTATATATATATACACATGTATATATATATACACTACATACGTATATATATAAGAAATGCTAGTGGAAGCCGAGATGGGAACGTAATAATTGGTTGTTAGGCCAACTCTCTTTCAACGAATCGATTACAATAAGAGGTAAAAAGTTGGAGGTATTGAGGTGGACTGTTTACATTTTATACAAGGTGCAAAAGAAGTGGAGATGCAAAATAAGTGGTGAAAAGATGAGTGAAGGTGAAGGGATGGATCAAAGTTATGAGACGGTTCGGTCGTGAAAGGAATGGACGACGATCGGTTGGTTGAAAGAGTCTGGAATTTAAAGTGATGGCTAAATTATTTATTTGTCATATAGTGTTAATGAAGTCATGCCGCGTGGCATTGTTTGATAAGTAAAGGAGTGCATAAATATATTTGTCGCTTTGGAATGTGTATCATAATTACTGTGTTCGGTATTCAAGCTGTTTGTTTCATAGTTCAAGACGACAGTTGATAATTAATGTAATAACGTTTTTTTAATCCTTTGGTTAAGTCCTAAGGAGTTGGACAGGGGAAATGTGTGATACAACCTTCTTTCTTTCTGTCTGTCCGTCAAGATTTCACCGACATTCGAGTTTTCAACTGGTTTCTGTGTTCTGCTTTCCCGGATGTTGCACTTCACTTTGAAGCGTTTGTGTGATAAGTTGTTTATAAGACTGCAGAGTTCGCATTGCTGCTTCGTCTGCATTGAGTTGAGAATTTGTTTTTGTTGTGAAAAGTGTTTTCGTCATATCCGCCAGGATCGGACACTTGCATGCAGCATATGCATATATATATATATATATATATATATATATATATATATATATATATATATATATATATATATATATATATGTGTGTGTGTGTGTGTGTGTGTGTGTGTGTGTGTGTGTGTATGTATGTATGAAGGGGAATGAATTTATGCTCGTATGTATTTATCACATCACCCAAACCCAGAAGTGCAAAAATGCGAATCCTGTGTATTCATGATGAATTATAAAATACACACACACACATACCCCCTGACTTTAGAGTCAGATCAGAAATGAGAACAAGGAAAAAGATCCGCAAAGGGTCACGAGCCAGGTCAAATCTTTTATCATCAGTAAGGTATGTCCTCTTTTTATCAAAAGCACAGTTGAGAAAGGACACCTTTAGGCATAATGAACGTAGGTAAAACTTTCCGAGTTAGAGTTTATTTGACTCCGCTTTGGTCGGAAATGAAACTCTGTAAATATTCTGACAGATGGTAGGTCATTTCTTTTAAGGAAAAGTTTTACCCCAGCATGCTCTCCTTGACCTCCTCTCTCTCCTCTCTCTCTCTCTCTCAGAACATTGGGAACTTGTGTGGTGGTATAATGCAGTATGTGTACATATTATTACATATGTTATGTAGTCGGTCACCTGATGTTCGGTGATTTTTATCTTAAAACTTATAGTGGAATGCAGAAATATTTTTTGATATATTAAAATTTAACTGAAAATTTTACAATATAAGTAAAGGGAAGTGTGAAGAATAGTTAATAAGAAAGACTGAGCGATGTCTGCAAACTAGGGACACGCCACAATGTAGAAAACATTTTATTCAGTGTATGGTGGCTGGTGCTTGGAGTTAATTATTAAACATCATGTTTTGAGACAGAACTACACAGCTTTCAAATTTTAAATTTCTGTTCGTTGTTGACATGTAAACAAAAATAAAAGAAATTGTTTCAGTAAAAAGGATTAGTCACCCAAGAGATACAAGGTGAGTTATGTGGAAATTCATTACAGGGCCTACAGTAGTTCTGCTTTGTCACCTCAGGTCTCAAGGAGACAGTGTAAAGTCCTCAGCACCGAAGAGGAAAATCACCCAGCTGGGAGGTTGGATGGCATCCAAAATACCTGTGGTGAATTCGTGTTTTGTATAATGCACACATAATTGTTACCGATCACCATATAATTGACAACACGTACTTTATATTTCAGTAGGGACTTGTGGCTGTAACTTTCTTATGCTTTGCATGTTATGCAACATGGTGCTTCCAGTATTTACCATGCTCATTGTGTCATGTTTAGATACATACATACATACATATATATATATGTATGTATGTATATTATATATATATATATATATATATATATATATATATATATATATATATATATATATATGATACTACTGAAGGAAAAATGAAAACAGTTGTAAATCACTGACCGGCCAGGATTTACAAACTGTTTCTCTCTTTTTTTGTGATGTTTTAATTATATATATATATATATATATATATATATATATATATATATATATATATATATATATATATATATATATTAAATGTCTCTTGCATCAGATGTGATAATATTCATATATATATATATATATATATATATATATATATATATATATATATATATATATATATATATATGTATATACGAGTATATATATATATATATGTGTGTGCGTGTGCAAGTAAGTGTCTCAATAAAGTCATGCGTTTTGAAGATTTTGAATGTAAATTTAGACCCAAAATTCCCATATATAAAAGGATATAATTTTTATGTAAGTACGCTTTTCCTCTGAAAGAAGCAGTGAGTCCCTTTCAGCAAGGTGCTTACTTCAGTTGCTCTTAATGCTGTGAGAAAAGTTCCCTGAGTATTATTACTGGTTCTAGGATTGCAGAAGTACCTCAATGAACATTCCCATCATTAATTGGATGCCAGTGTACCTTTGTCTTTCTTACACATTTCTCTCTTTAGTCTAGTTTTTTCTTTGTCTCTTTGAAAACTCTTCATATATATATATATATATATATATATATATATATATATATATATATATATATATATATATATATACATATATGTATGTATCCATTTGAAAAACTTCTTCTGACTTTGTCGGGACTGAGCCATTCAGACACATCACAAACAGTGACACCTGTTTTATCAAGAAACATACATTCATTGGCAAAAATATGTTATCACTAGGTTTTACTTTAATTCCAGTGTCGCAAATTTGTTAACCTCGCTGACGAAAAAATGAAACAGCTAGTTGTACATCCTCTGTCATTGAAGTTATGATAACTGTTTTCAGAGCGCTTGTTTAGAATCAGTCATCGCTTCACACGTGTTTCATATTGAGTACTCATTTTCTTAATTCCAGGAGCCTTGTCAGTAGCTGCTTTCTAATGATGAAATGAAAGCAAATACAAATGATCCCCAATATATGATGTCAGAATAGAAACAGTAGGATTTAAAGGCACCTTCCATTGCTCAGAATAACGAAAAAAAGAAAATTAAATGGCCCCAAGCCACTATTTTTCGGTATTATCTGGCATTTCGTCGAAGAGTAATGAGGTGAGCCAGATGTGTTTCTGTCATGCATTATGCCCTCATATTTCGATATATCAGTCTTCTTTATATTCTTCTTATTAAAATTTATCGCAATCTTGTTTGGGTAAAAGAAAAGCGAAGAATATTTTGCTCAGTTAAATGGATATCAATTACTCATTTGAGTCGGGCAGTGATCACAACCGAGGCATAAATTATTCGTCCGCTTAAATGTGCCTTGCCACACAAGGTAAGCTTCATGAAGTTCGTGCCCTGCGGTTGATGGGTGACCTTTGTAGACAGGTCATTTCATCCTTGTCATGTATTGTTCTCAGAGACGCTGGGTCCGGTCTATACTCTTCAAGGTGCGCCTTTATCCATCGACTGTATGATTGGTTATA
>NC_089741.1:995646-1066655 GCF_040412425.1 Macrobrachium rosenbergii | reverse complement strand
AGAGAGAGAGAGAGAGAGAGAGAGAGACGTCCAAACACCCCTGCACTGGAGCGAACCATTGCAATCAGTAATACCAGCGGCGGATACACCAGTAGAAACTCCCAGCCTCCATGATTAATACACCCAAGAAGGTCCGAACGCCTGCAGGCCTTACAACGTAGTTCCCAAAGATGAGGAAACTGATCAATGAAAATTCCATCAGCCAAGACATCACTCCAGCCCTCCTGCCATGAATACCTGTCCACCTTTTAATTTCATAAATTCTCTCATTCGATGACACCTGCGTGTGCGTCGAAGCTCAAGAGTAAATTAACAACGAAAGCAGAATGTCTTTCCATGTCCATTGAAATTTAATAATAATAATAATAATAATAATAATAATAATAATAATGATAATAATAATAATAATAATAATAATAATAATAATAATAATAATAATAATAATAATATCCTAAGTTCTTGAAAAATAACAACACTTGTAGAAATATAAGGAGATAAATAAAATCAACGATAACTGCCATTTTTTCAATTAAACTTGACATGTAAGGTAAAGTACCATTGCAAAAGCTTTCAGACTCTGTGAAACTGATAATTCTGAAAATCCCTCTCAAATTTTGACTCATAAGAAGGATAAAATTTACATTCTGTTTTTAGATTATTATTATTATTATTATTATTATTATTATTATTATTATTATTATTATTATTATTATTATTATTATTGAAAGACGATTTTAAGCAGGTGACTATCGTGGTACAAAAAAGTTAATGCATTTTGTTACTAAATTAATGTGGCATATAATATAGTGACATATATGCATAATTATAAATATATATACATACATATATATATATATATATATATATATATATATATATATATATATATATATATATATATATATATATATATATAATCATTAAGAAAACGTCCTTTTAATATCCAATTCGCTTACTCGGAAATAATATATTTTCATATATATGTTACACAAGGGGAATTTTTAGTTGATAATAAATTCGTCATCCCGTTGGCTCGAACCAGCGAAAGACAAGAACTCAGGACTACAGTGGACGCATTAACCCACGCGCCAGCAAGTGAGGTATAAGGAAATCTGCTCCCATGTACAAATCCCCCTGTCGAACTCAGAAGGATTTGTACATGGGAGCCGATATCCACTTATACCTCACTTGCTGGCTGCGTGGGTTAATGCTTCCACTGTAGTCCTGAGTTCTTGTTCTTCGCTGGTTCGAGCCCATGGGATGACGAACTTATTATCAACTAAAAAATTCCCCTTTTTTAACATATATGAAAATATATTATTTCCGAGGTAGAGCGAATTGGATATTAAAGGACGTTTGTAAGCTTACTGATTGTATATGAATCACGGTAATGTGAGAAAAAGTCATAATATGGCTGCATTCATCGACAAACGATTACACGGTCAACATGGCAGAGGTGGATATCGTCTCCAAATACAAACACCTGAGTTCGATAGGGATTTGTACATGGAGGAGATATCCACTTATACTCACTTGCTGGCCGCATGAGTTAATGCGCCCACTGTAGTCCTGAGTTCTTGTCCTTCGCTGGTTATTTAACCCATGGGATGACGAACTTATTATCAACTAAAAATTCCTTCGGTAACATATATGAAAATATATTATTTCCTTCCTTAGAGCGAATGGATATTAAAGGACGTGTGTAGTACACTGATTGTTATGAATCACAGTGATGTGATAAAAAGTCATAATATGGCTGATGTGCGACAAATGCATTACACGGTCAACATGGAAGACTTGTGAAATGTATGGATATCGTCTCCAAATACAAACACCTGAGTTCGATAGGGGATTTGTACATGGGAGCCGATATCCACTTATACCTCACTTGCTGGCCGCGTAAATTAATGCGAAAACTGTAGTCCTGAGTTCTTGTCTTTTGCTGGTTCGAGCTACTATGACGAAACTTATTATCAACTAAAAATTCCCTTCGGTAACATATATGAAAATATATTATTTCCGAGGTAGAGCATCAAACATTAAAGATATGCTCCATTAAGAACGGCTGTCATAAATGATTGTAATAAACATGGTATCAGTGATAAAAAGTCAATTTATTAATGTTTTGCATCAAACGAAAAATATTTATATTTCAAATGATTTGGATATCGCAACAAATAGAAACACCTAGTTTTATGCGGGGGAGTTTGTACATGGGAGTTTGATCCACTTTATTTTTTGGGTATTGGTTTTCGATTGATCCAACAAGTCAGGTTTAAACCTTCGCTGGGAAATCAACATCCTAGCATGGAACTAACTTATTATCAACTAAAAATTCCCCATTAAACATAATTGTAAAATATATTATATATGACATATAGCAAATTGACATTAAAGGATATATATATATATATATATATATAATTATATATATATATATATATATATATATATATATATATATATATATATATATATATATATATATATATATATATATATATATATATATATATATATATATATATATATATATATATTGTATATAAGGATATATATATATATATATATATATATAAGCTCAAAATAATGCATATATAAACTTGATTTATTTATATTATATTAAACATATATATAGTAACATATATAACACTGCTGACTAACAAAGGGAGGGTGTGGAAAAATATCGCCCTTCCTGAAATAAAATAGATATATAATATAGCTCATTACTCACCACATTTGTAATACTTTAACCACTTCCTTGACCTAGTGAATGCTCAAGATCTTGCTTCCAGATACAATGACATAAATCCAACAGAGCTTAAATTTATGGTCTTAATCCAAAAGAGATAAGATGACACATAGCAACTAATCACCATGTTCAAAGACCATTGAGAAAATGATTATGAAAATTAATAGAAAGAAAACTTATTTGGAAAGTATTGAATTTAATGTCAGTGAAGGAAGATATTGTAATCTTTCTGAGGTCTTAAATGGCAATTGTTAGGCACTCTTCAGAAACTCCTGTATCCAGAATAAACTTTGCAATCCAATTGATGGACAGTGGAAAATAATTGATGAAGAAAGTAAGACTTAACACAAGAGTTGTCAAATGTAGCTGAGGAAGAGTTTATAAGTCAAGAGGAATTGAAAGCTAACAAGTCTGAGATAAAAAGAAAGAGAAACCCAGTGAAATATGAAGCAGTTATTTTCCTAACGTTGCTCTAGCAAGAGAAGAAAGCTTTGAAACAATTAGGGCGATGAATGCAAACATGAAAACAAAAATTTTGCAGAAAGAGTTCCAAAGTTTAGACAGAGAGAAACGAGAAAGAAAAAAAAGAGAAGAAGAAATAGCAGCAGAAGAAGAAAGAGAAATCTTGGTCTCGTTCTCCTCAACTTGACGGCAGGAAGTATCATCTACAATATTGGTATATCAATTTATGATGAGTTTATGTCTGTTGATGATAGCTCCTCGTAGATATTTGTCTATCCTGATGAGGGATGTTTATGTACCAGAATCATCAAATACCTATATATAATATATACCTATATATATATAATGCCATATAAATGGGACCCTGGGCTGGATATATAAAGATGTTGGATTGGTGATATATAAGGCAATATATATATATATATTTATTATTATATATATAGGGCATTTGTGCCCATTGGGTGGAGTGCCTTAGACTTTGCAAGCTGGGCAATAAGTCTGGCTATAATCTTTACCTGGACCTGTCCCATAGAGGGAGTAGGTCCTGTGTTCGTGTGTGTGTGTGGTGTGGCTTGGGGTGTTGTCCCGTTTGAGAACGTAGATGGGTTTTCTGGCTGATTCTCAGCCTTCACAGACGACACTGGTCAGACAGGGAGAATTATGTGGGCTGAAATTCTAGTCCAAACATGGGATTATGGCCTATAGGCTACCAACATTTGTGTGAGCTTGCTTGCTAAATGGTCTGAGCTGGCGAGGAGGGTTAATTACTTTATCCATGAAACTAAGAATATAGAATGAAATTGCCCATGAGAATAAAAGAAAACAATAACTCTTTCACTGTTGTAAAGCCTTATCAAACAAATGAGTGGTGAAAGTGATCAGTTTGGTTGTCATAAAATCAGAAGTCCTATTTTGGTGAATTGTGAGGAATTCTGCAGACTAGTGGCTTTGAGAAGGATTCCAATTAATTTTTTCAATCCTTGGCCTGGGTCATTTTGCTCATTTGCATAATAGAATGACGTATGGCATAATTTAATAAACAGAGTAAATATTGTATTTTTATAAAGATTTTTTTTGTAACTAATGGTCAAGGTGGGTTGTCTGTTACAACAAAGGAAATTTACAAACATCTTTAATAGTGGCCTATAGATCAGGAAGGTGCATTTTTCGATGAAATATCTAACATATAGAAATATAAAATATTAAAAAAGTAGAAGGAAGCAATGAAGAAGATATATAGGTAAAATAAAGCTAAATATGGGAAGGTTTATATAAGTTTAAATACTCCCCTCGTAAAATTTTCTGTCTCGCTCATTTCTCCTGGGCAACAACCTTAATAGACTGTATTGTAGATAAAAACTCCACGATTTTTCTGAGAATTTTATTCTGCCTCTTTATTTTTCCACTGCCTTGAGTGAACCTCAATAAAAAGAAAAAAAAACTGGCAGACTTTTACCAAGCCTACTTGATAGTCGTTCTGCCTACGTAAAAACAACAGTTGAACCATTTTTTCTTTCTTTATCGTCAAGCTTTTCCAATGAAGGTTCCGCCTAGCTGTAGTAACTGAAAGTTTGTAGGGCTGAACTGGTAGTCCCATTATTCAAACAAAACGGGTTTATAATTTATACATGTATTTGTATATTATATATATATATATATTGATAATATACGCTATATATGGGCTATATATATTATAAAATGATATATATATGAAAAGATATATATCTATAATATATATATATATATATAACATAATATTTATATATTAGCCAAATTGGTGTCTGAATGAACAAATTGTTTATGAGGTCTAATATATTTGTTTCCGTAATTAATATACAAAATAAATAATTAGGGTGCCTGAAAATGCTGGAAATATATTTGAATATGTTATAACGTTATTCCCTTAGCCTCGCCCCAACATAAGCCTTTTGATGTATAATAACATATTTTCGAGGCGAAGAAATTAAACGGAAAAGGAAATTCCAAGGAGATGAGGAGCACTCAGGTATGGAAGGAATTTTCCTTCAAAGGAGAACTTCAAATGGGCATAATGAGTTCATTTATCCTCTCGAATAGAATAACGAGAGCGGGATTTTGGGTGTGGGTGAAATGGGGACGTGTCATGGGATGAGATTATTAAACAATTTGAACTGCCGAGGAAAATTTCTCTTTAATAGGAAAGGTCACTTTCGTTCGCTGCTCATTAGAGACGTTTAACCCTTTGAAGTGTTACGGTAAAAGTAAACTCAGGACCTAGGGTAAGCGATAAATAGGTAAAGGAAGGGTGGAGAACACAAACACGACGAGAGAGAGAGAGAGAGAGAGAGAGAGAGAGAGAGAGGTAAAACAATATTCAGCTGGAAATTGTCTTCAATACATTGGTGTGCGTTTCTTTACTCGGTATGCACTTTAGTATTTAGAGAGAGAGAGAGAGAGAATTGTAGAACAATATACACCTGGAACTTGTTTTCGATACAATGGTGGGTTCCTTCTTCCATTCCGAATTAAAAGTATTAGAGAAATGAGAGAGAGAGAGAGAGATATGGAGAGAGAGAGAGAGAGAGAGAAAGAGAGAGAGAGAGAGAGAGCAAAGGTTTTAAAAAAATAACACGTTTCTTTATTCAGTTTGCTCAGCGCTGGAGGAATTAGCCGCTGTTGAAGATAACATCTAAGAAATTTTTCCTTTGAATTAGGAAACCAAAAAGACAAACAAACAAACAAACACACACGCACACAAACACACGCACACAAAAATACAGAAGTCTCCTTTCCTTCAGTTCGAAAGTAAACATCAGCAGGCTTTCATAAACGTTTTCGAGGCTTTGCTTGGAAAATGAAAAGGGCTTCTAAACTCTTGAACACACACACACACACACACACACTTGTCAAACATGCAGACACTTCATAATAAATTCTTTTGACCCGTCTGTAAATCATTCACTCGATCGGTGGCCCTAATGTCGATCGTCTCTATCCTTTCTCCTTCCACTTTTGACCTCTTCACTTCTCGAGTTTGCTTCCAAAAAACCTGAGCACGAAAGATTAAGTTTCAGAACAATTAACCCAGCTGTGGACGTGGTTTTGGAAATGAGGGTAATCACTGAGACGGTGACGATGGTTTTCGTCCACTAAGAATGACAGGATGATAGTGAGGGGGAGAATTATGATTTCACTGGCCATTTAATGCAAAGGAATTCGTTTTTTCTTCAAGCAACGTAGGACTCTGTTCGGCTTAAATGATTCTTATTTAACCCAATAGGAAAGTTGGTACGAAGAGAGACAGGATATATTTCTTTAATTGGTGTTTCAAAAAATCACTCTGAAAATCAAAACTTAAAACTCGAAGGAAATGCACACTGAGTGGGTAGATTACTCCACTACAAAATGAAAAAAATCTAACACAATAAAAAAAGACAGTAGAGTTATCACGGAGATAAAATAAGGGTATTGAGAAAAAAGACAAGGAAATATTAGGGAATGAATAAAGTAGGGGAGCAAGGTATATGACTCTAAAGTTGAAAATGAATGTCTGGCTTGAAATCTTAGGAAAACATTTGATGAGTGGAATGGACAATTGATTAGATGGCTTGAATTGATATCGTTCTTGAAGTGAATGACTTTCTGTAATGTAACAATTTGTTCTTTACAATATGCGAAATTAATAATTTTCTATAGACGTATGATAATTAACAGATGGATCTAATAAACTTGAAGGCAATCTGTAAGGTAACATAAAGATACTAAAAGCTAATGCCCAACGTTGGCTGAGTTGGTTGCTTCAGATTGTCACAATGGGCCGGAGTTCAATGCCCCAAATCCGGCTGATGAAGAGTTAGAGGAATTTATTTCTGGTGATAGAAACTCATTTTCCTATAATGTGGTTCGGATTCCACAGTATGGTGTAGGTCCTGTTGCTAAGTAACCAATTGGTTCTTAGCCACGTAAAATAAGTCTAATTCGCCAGCCCTAGGAGAGCTGTTAATCAGCTCAGTGGTCTGGTAAAACTAAGGTATACTTAACTTTTTTTACTAAGAGCTATCTTAGAAATGAAGAAATAACTGTCCAGTGATACTATTTGGAACATATTCTGTACATGACCATTTATAGTTGCATCATCTATAAAGAAAACAGGTAGAATTTCTGTCTCTCCAATTAGGTCTCTCTCTCTCTCTCTCTCTCTCTCTTGTCACGTTTTCTCTCTGACTCTCCTTGGCATAAACCTGCTCCCTTAACCAGTTCCATTCCCCTTCCAAACACATATTCAACGTTGATTACCTTTTCTACAAATACCATATAATCCCTGATATTCCAAGTTTCAAGGTGAGGTTCATTTGAGACACCAGTTCTCAGGTGGAGAGAGAGAGAGAGAGAGAGAGAGAGAGAGAGAGAGAGAGAGAGAGAATGAAGAGAGAGAGAGATTCAGTGTGATAAAATGGAAATTCAAACTTCGTGAGCAAATTCATGGCTTCATTAAACGTTATTAGGGTCAGTTCTAATTAATTCATTGCAAACTTAAAAGTGGTAACGCAGAGACGTTGTCAAGTATACATACATGCAGACAAACACGCACACACATATATATATATATACTATATAAACACACATATATACATATGCGCACACGCACACACACATATATATATACACATACACACACATATATATATATATATATATATATATATATATATATATATATATATATATATATATATATATTTTCATAAAATGGACTCTTGGCTGGTGAGAAATTGAAACAAAATTATAATGATGCTGCCACGAAACCAAGAAAGTCCAGTTTATGAGCAAAAGGAAAAGTTATTTGAAAACTTACCTTAGATTTTCCTGGATTTACAATTGAATGTGGAAGGTCGCCATATGGAAATTAGAATTCTTTTACAAATTTACAGGGATTTATTTACAGAGACTTAGCAAGTAAACAGTGAGACAACAGAACAACATAATCACTAAGGGGCAGATTCAGTTATGGGACACATGGAATGATAAGGAAATGATTTGGCAACAAGCAAGTTGATTAATAATGGGACCAAGATGCAATACAATCAGTCCAATGATAATAATAACATTCAGTCTTGCCCTGATTATGCGAAATAGTCTCAGGTAATGCAAATGATGGAACTCCAGGATGGGAGAATAATTCATGAACATTTTCGGGCCACAATGGAATTTGGTAAGGACTGCAACCAGGAATTTTGAGGATTTTGGTGGCAGACGAGATACTGAAGCATGGATTGCAATCGGGTCCACGTGTCTCCCCTGAAAGAGACGTTCTCAGTTAGCCCTGACGATAAACACTACGAGAAATGGAATCCCTATAAAATATCACCCAATACACATTCTTAAATACTAAACATGACGTAGCCTAGAAGATGCATATAATGAAATCACGTGAGGCACAATCTGAGAATCGAGCAGCGTAGGCTTTAACAATGAACACGGATCGCACTCACACAAAGATAAAATTAACACTGATATAGCTTAACCTAAATAGCCCTTAAATTGCACTGGTGGAGGGATAATTGAAGGTTATCACGGATCTTTACTTGAATTCAAGGCACGTCAATGGCAAGGCATGGGATACAGGCAGGATTCTAACAAAGGGAGGATTGCTTTGTGGAGGAAGAAGTTAAAATTTAAAGAAACAGAATTTTAAGGAGTTTAAGTAAAAGGGGGAAGGGCTGGTCTTGACTACTTGCAACGTACGAACCTTTTATGACTGTTGTTGGCGCCTACAACCATTCCAGATGTCCGTCGAAGTTAGTTCAACCAGCGGAGCGGGAAAAAATGCAGCGCGTCCGCTACAGGCCAAGTCAGAGGAGCGCCTCCCTTGCTTTTCAAAAGCATGGCTTCTTCGAAATGCGTCCTGGCGTTGGGCCAACCCGTACTGCAAGCATGTCAAAAGAACCAGCAAAAGGGCAGAGGAAAAGCACACTTATTATTATGCCTACAGCTTAGAATCTGACCTGTTCCCTAGCGCTAAATGGCCCTTTTGGCCTCCCCTATAACTACATGTCTCCCCATCGCGCGATGGGGGTGGAAAAGGGGGTTTGTATTGTTTTCTGATTGCCCGATGTTGGGGGCGTTGGTAAGGAGGCCTAGCTAACGGCTGCTGACTAGTACAAGTAAGCTCGGTTCTGTTCGACGCCCACCAAATTCCCCGACTCGATAAGCAAATGAATACAGAATATTTTCAAAATTAAATAAAGAAATCAAAGTTCCAGAAGGGAGGGATGTTAATTCTTGACAATATATATATATATATATATATATATATATATATATATATATATATATATATATATATATATATATATATATATATATATATGTATATATATATATATATATATATATATATATATATATATATATATATATATATATATATATATATATATATATATATAATTTATATATGTATATATATACATATACATGTATATATATATGTATGTATATATATACATATACATGTATGTATATATATATATATATATATATATATATATATATATATATATATATATATATATATATATATATATATATATATATATGTACATAATATCCATACACATATATAATGTATATATATATATATATATATTTATATATATATATATATATATATATATATATATATATATGTATGTGTATGGATATCATATATATATATATATATATATATATATATATATATATATATATATATATATATGATTTATAGACAATCATGAAGCTACTAATGTTGTTTAATATCAAATTCACACTAGTTCGGGAATATCCCCAATGGGGAATTATCACCGAAGGGGAACTTATAAGTGATAAATGGATCAATACTGCCAGGTCTCGATCCCTCGACACAATTACCTTCCAACAACTCCAGTTGATGGTCTACCCACTGAGCAATCAAGAGAGGTATAAATTAATGCCGAATCTGCTGTACTTGTTTACCGGTCGGGAGCAGGGAAATTAGACTTAGTTTCGGCATTAACCCACCTTCACCATGACAGCTCATTGGTGCGTTTGGAACACACAGCTCTTATTACGAAATTTCTATCACACCGTGATTTATATACAGTCATGCAGCTACAAAATGTTGTTTAATATCAAATTCACGCTTCTTCGCAAATATCCCAGATGGGTAATTGTCATCGAAGGGGAATTTATAAGTGATAAATGGATCGGTACTGCCGGTCTCGATCCTCGACACAATTACCTTCCAACAACTCCAGTCGATGGTATATATATATATATATATATATATATATATATATATATATATATATATATATATATATATATATATATATATACAGTATATATATACACAGTATATATATATATATATATATATATATATACAGTGTATATAGATATGTATATATATATATATATACATATATATATATACTGTATATATCCACACAAACACACACACACACATATATATATATATTTATAATATACATATATATATATATATATATATATATATATATATATATATATATATATATATATGAGATTAGGTGATAGGCCAAGCACTGGACCCCTATGGGGTCGTTCAGTGCTGAGATGAGTGAAGATGAAGTTTAACACTTATTTATACATATTTGCATATAAGTTTTCACAGGCTTACACACACATATGCACATACATACAGTATTATATATGTATATAATTATATATATATATATATATATATATATATATATATATATATATATATATATATATATATATATATATATATATATACAGGGTGCAAGCATAAGTAACGCCCTTGTTTAAGTGGAACAAAATTAAAGCCTTTTTGATTATCCTTTATTTTTTCGAACATGAATGTATTGCCACAGGTTAATAGATTAATATAATATATTAACAAAATTAATATAAAGCTTATTCGGTTTAATAATGTTCAATACAAATACTAATTGCTAACTCTGCAGAAAGACGCCTACTGGATTTTTGAGGAGAACGCAGCGACGATTCTTGTAGTTCATTGGACTTTTCTAAGCTTGTTGCAACAACTGGCCTACCCGCTCTTTGAGCATCACTTACACGTCCTGTGGATTCAAATCAAGCTTGTGATATTTCGGCTTTGCACCATTGGGATGTTAAATTCTGCTGATAACAATCTTGCGGTTTCAGCATCATTTTTATTGTTTTGATAGTACAATTGAATTGCTTTTACTCTCTGCTCCTTTGTTAATCTCATGGTTGTATAAAATATCTGAAAAAATGAAGATTTAGCAAATTAATTGAAGAAAATAATAAAGCAAATATACATTATAAGATATAAAATTAAAAAGGGCGTTACTTATGCCGCACTGTATGTATGTATATATATATATATATATATATATATATATATATATATATATATATATATATATATATATATATATATATATATATATATGTAATTCTAATATACAATGCCCTCTTAACTTCTCGAATTCTTCGCGCTTTTTTGGATATGCTTGTAACTACGAAGCCGAAAATAGGTAACGCGGGTTCGATTCTCGCGACCGCTATTCACAGGCTCTTCAATTTCTTCCGTCTGGATATTTTCGGCTTCGTAGTTACAAGCATATGCACAAAAGCGCGAAGAATTCGAGAAGTTAAGAGGGCATTGTGGCTATTAGAAATTACACATGTGTCTGGTAAAAGTGACCAGTAGATTCTACATATATATATATATATATATATATATATATATATATATATATATATATATATATATATATATATATATATATATATATATATATATATATATATATATATATATAATACATATACAGTGCCATGGACTCTCACTCGAGAGATCGGGGTTTGGTCCCATCGTGAGTCAGAAATTTATTTCTGTGAAACTCGTTCCCATGTGTTCATTTCCATCATATCTCACAGTGAAAGGGGTAAGTCGAATGAAATGTTAGCTATTCGAGCGCTGATGGGTCGGGGAGTTGGGTAAAATTCGCTGGTATGTTAGGCCTTAGTTGACTGCCCGGGAAAACCTTTCTGTAGTTACGTAAGTCACACAGTAGGTTCCAACTCCTTTTATGACCTTTGTGCCTGAATTGCTGATGACCTGGAAAGACCGTGGTTTGGTCCCATGGTGAGTCAGAAGTTTATTACTGTGAAACACGTTCCCATGTGTTCATTTCTATACACACACACAGACACACACATTATATATATATATATATATATATATATATATATATATATATATATATATGTCGTGCCCAACATATTTGTTTCCCTTCTTACCTGCATAACTCTTCTTAGTTGCCGAAACCGCCGTCCATAGCGTCTCTCTTGTCGTCGGCTGCTAACGAGTCTGCTGTTTCAAAGGGAAATTATCTTAAGGTAATGATGTCTCTCAGAAAGGTGTAATGGAGACGAGACGGTAGTTTCTTTACTTTAATGATGAAAGTTAACTACAAACTTAAGTACAAATTACGGTTACAGTTACGATCTTGAAATCACTCTTGTTAGACAGTTCAATTAAGTCTGTTTGGGAGCACGAAAGCAATGGGAGATATGTCTCTCCAGGTTGGTGGATGGGAACTCGAATGCTGTCCTTATGGCTTCTGGTTTCTCTGGAACCCTGGGTTTTCTTGTAATCTCCAACTCCTCCCTTTTCAGTGTCCCATTGGAAGATTTTACTGTAAGGCCTCCTCTCGAACAGTTGATTGGGAAGGACGTTGGTGGGTGTTGTTCAAATTTCTCCTTAGAGGATTTGATTGAAATGATCTTAGGAGGGGTGTAAAAGACCCTTCCTAGAATGTTTGATTGGAGGATGTTGGATTACATCACTTTGTCCAGCCCCAATTCCATGGAATTTCCATGAAAATGCCTCCTGTTGAAGACGGGGTTATAGATATGGCTGGCGTTAGCTCCTGATGAGGTGCTGAGTGATCCTGAGTAGGCTAAATCGCGAGGCCACAGGTTCCAGATTTTATGATCGGTTTTATGGCCCTGGGCGCGATATACTCGCCCACTGTTTTGAGTTCGTGCATGGCGGTTTACATATTCAGCACTTCTAGTCTTTCAACGCATAACAACTTGCAGGTTGTTCTCTCTTCTCTGCTCTCTCTCTCTCTCTCTCTCTCTCTCTCTCTCTCTCTCTCTCTCTCTCTTTATATATATATATATATATATATATATATATATATATATATATATATATATATATATATATATATATATATATATATATATATATATATATATATATATATATATATATATATATATATATATATATATATATATATATATATATATATGTATATATATATATATATATATATATATATATATATATATATATATAATGTTAAATTGGATAACGGCATCATGCAACAAAAATATTGCCTACATCCTCAACTATTTTTATTTTCATTTACCTGCGTTTTTTTACTTTTCCTGTAAACAAAAATTTAAAAGCAAACTTTTCCTCGTTTCTGTCGGCAATTACCTCATTAGTTGTTGCAGAACCTCTGCGCATCATGAATAATTATTTAAATAATTATTTGAGTATTTTTTTTTTTTGACCAATTGTAAAAGGGTAACGCCTCCAACTACCCACTGTTGTGATCACAAAACAAAAGCACCTTCACCTTACGGGGTTAAAAATTGACTGTATTTTTGCTTTTATGCTAGCAAGATTTTGTCTCACTTGGGCAAGCTTTTTTCACTATATCTTATGAAACGTTATCTCTATTAAAAGTATTAAGGTTATTTCAAATTTAATGAATGACAACAACGTGGAGTTATAGCGGTACATTACAACTGAATATTAAGAGAATGCATATCTATTACGGCTTTCTTGATAGATAAATATCGGTTGCAGAAGCTTTAGTAAACTCGTCAGCTATTTTTCATCTGAATCATTTTTTTTTATCTATTTCAAGCTTCTAATGTGTCGTATGCTATATCTACACAACCCTCCTACATATGACAGACACTATGTCACTTATTGAGATCAAATGTGAGGGCGGTTCATACTGAAAAGTCGCCGAAATGCTCTCCTGTTTCAGGACATCTGGATTTTTTTTTCTTTATTCTCACGGATCGAGTTAAAGGGGAACAGTTTGCCTCAGCTGAAAAAGAGGAATCTGTAACGGGAAGATTAGAGTTTCCATGTTGGTCCTTCAGGTTTTTCACATAGGTAGTTATTGAAGTTTCCGCATGATAAACTGTTCGTATAAATATGAATGAGACCAAAAGATACTTGAAGAATTAGTACAACTAAAAAAAGCTTCTGTAGAGAAAACCTAGAGGAACTGAATTTCCGGGAAATGAACAATAAAACTGAAGAAACAGAAGGGACCGCGACAAACATAAGTGATACGAGGACTGTGATAAAACAATGTGTGTCTGATGGTGTCTATCGTTTACTGGTTATTATTGAGCATGTAAAACTTGTGGACAATGCGTGATTTCGTGAAATTCGTTTAGATATATGGAGGTAAATGCTGAATTAATCCAGTCTGAAAATTTAGGAATGGAAATCCAACTCGTCGATGACATTTTATTAATAACAGTTATTTTAGTAAAGACTGAATTCACTGAGACGAGAGACCTATGAGCCTCGTGCAGAGAGCATCAAATTGAGATGAAAGAACACAAGAGCAATTCTCTCCAACATACTTTCTTTAAAACTTCTGGAAGAGCGCGCGCTATAAGGTGGCAGAATGCAGGACCTAAAATTACTCATATATAAATATATATATATATATATATATATATATATATATATATATATATATATATATATATATATATATATATATATATATATATATATTCACGTGAGTGGAGAATCCACAATTTTCTTTAATACCAGGAAATGAATAAAATTCCAAGCAATGGCATTTCTCTCTCTCTCTCTCTCTCTCTCTCTCTCTCTCTCTCTCTCTCTCTCTCTCTCTTTCACGATTATCGGATGGTACAGAGTCCCGCCCACTTCCCAACGATTTATTTACATCTGCATTCGTCCGCATTCCCGCTCTCTGATTGGTTAACATATGGCTCATACCATGTGCAATGTCTATGAATAAATCCTACATCGCTTTTGTATTTAGTCTATGGAAAATATAACCTACCCGGTTTTGAAACGTTCAGATGAATAAAACTACGCTAAGCCTTCCGTACTCTTTTGGCTAAACAGATTTCAGTGACTGAAGCCTTAATGTAAACAAAGCGTATGCTATAAAAATTTTAGTGAAAATATATTGCATCATAAAATCGTTCGTATCGATGTAAGTTGTGACACTGCATAAAATAGACTTCGAATTAGGTCTCTCTCTCTCTCTCTCTCTCTCTCTCTCTCTCTCTCTCTCTAAAAAACTTCTCACTACAAAAACAAACACAAAGGCCAATCTAATAGGATAGATTTCTTCAAATACCAGTTACTACATTCTCGAACATAAAAATAATTACTGTATTACCGCTTTTAAGTAACATTCGTCTCCTTATTCGTTACATAACAAAGTACTTAGCCCTATACACCTTCTGAGTAAACAAAGTCTTAGTCCTTTAACGTTAATCTGTTTATGCACTTAGTCATCTGCGCTCTCCGTAACAGCAAGTACATAAGTGGTATCCGATTTTCTTTAACTGAATATTACTTTCAGTTCTTGTATCATACCTAACATTTTTAGATCTAGTTCCATCATTTTGTGATTTTCATACTATGTAGTCTGTTTCAGTTAAAGCAATCTTTTTAACTTACTGTTTATATTCGATTTCCGTCAGTCAAGTTATTTTCGTGTTCTATAATAGATTTAAACTACCGCTGAAACACACACGCACATTTCGTAATCTTTTTATGCTCTGAATAGCAGTTCGTGTTTTTTCTTTTAAATCTTAGGCTGACTGGCATGCATTTAATTAAGGATAATGGATGTCTTGATAGAATGGGAGGATCATACAAAAAATGTACTTTCTACTGATGAGCTGGAGTGTATCGATGGAAGCGAGTTTCAGAAGGGACAAAAATTTCAAATACCCTGGAAGAGATTCGGCTACAGAAGAGGAAAGTGATAGTGATGAAAACTTGCCTCTTAGTAGCTACCCTAGTAAAATAAAAATAAAAAAAAAAAGGCCAAACTAAAGCCACAAAGAACTGAAAATCTACACAACGAAAAGAAGTTGAGTGAAGAAAGTGAAAACGCCGCGATTCCAGCTGAAAATGGGACCAGCGACAACGAGAGCGAAAATAAAGACTTCCCATTGTATAAGAAGTGAGTCACCCACCTACAGTACGACAGTATGCAGACCCTCTGATACTCAAAGATGTGAAGTGCTTCATTGTCTCGATGAAGTCTCTAGTTCATGCCATATCTGTTTTGATCTATTGTGCTACAATCATTTCTTGAACATGAGACGATGTGAAAATGACCTTCGAATTCAAGAAAGCAGCAACTCGAGCAAGAAAAGGAAAAACGAAAAAACACTACCCTTGGGAAACCTCCAATCAAGGAACTACCGGAAGACTTTCGTGTGGACGGATCGGAAAGAGAGGATGGTGCTCTTCCTCGCGTTGTTAAAAGGAGAGAAAATAATAAGGTGACGGCTCATGAAAACAGGCTTTGGGGTAATGAATATGAAAGCCCAAAAACCAGGAAAATTGTTGCAACAAGGAACATTCTTAAACCTAGTTGTAATGGAGTTACCTGCAGCAAACTAGGTAAAAAATGCCCGTCATTCTCAGAAGCAGAATTATTATGGAACCAACAGACTTCAACTGCAAAGAGAGTTCATTGTTCGCTTTGTGAAAGTTACTAAGGTAAAGCAGAGAACTGTGAAAAAGCAGGGTTCTAGATCATTTTCTTCGTAGTACTCCTTGTCAAAGAACGGAGAGCATCTGCCTGTTTGCAAAAGTATGTTCTTGAACACCCTTATTATCGCTGAAAAAACTCTTCGAACAGCCATTAGTAAGAGCCGGTCTACAGGTACGGTGGAAAAAGATAAGAGAGGAGGCAGATCTGCAAGTAGGGAAAAAGAGGACGAAGCAAGGAGACAAGCAATCACGGAACATGTTAATCGATTTCTACGAATGGAATCCCACTGTTGTCGACAAAATTCAACGCAAGATTATCTGGATCAAGATCTTAACAAAAAGAGAATGCATGCTATGTTTTTAGAAGGAATTTCTCTGAGAAGCATATCGGCGAGCTACACAATTTATTGTGAGGTTCTAAGGGGCCCAAGAATATTTCCTTCCACAATCCTAAGAAGGATCTCTGCAAGCTGTGTGCAAATTACAGAAAAGGAATATCATATTATATACATCAGATATGACTTCACCACCAGAGTACTGTACTGATGTCTGCTTTGCAGATGATATAACTCAAATAATTATACACCCAGAAAAACGCACTCGAAGAAGGGATCCAACTTTGAAAAGACAAGTAGCACAAAAAACAATGAACCAAATTGAAAGAATAAATCAGTTTGAAAAGAAGTGGAAGATAAAGACAAATAAATCTAAATTCCAACTAGTATCAGTGTCTGCTTACAAACCTGCACAAATAATGTTAGACCAACAACACCGATGAATTTTAGTAAAAGCACAAGAATACTAGGAATGCAATTCGGACAAAGAGGAATATCAAGACACGTGAGAGAAAGGCTAAGAATAGCAAGAACACAAAATACAAAGCTAAAACGATTTAGGAATATGAACACAAATATCAAAATCCATTTTCTACAAAAGCCTAATCAGACCAATAATGGAATATCCACCAATACCCACGTGTTTAGCATCGACTTCCAATATAAGTGCATTACAAAAATTCCAAAATAAGATACTAAGGTCCGCAGTGAGAAACAATCAAGATGATGACGGTCTGAATATAGAACAAATACACAAAAAATACAAAGTAGAACCAATTAATCAAAGATTATACAGACTGGCAACCAACATATGGAGCAAACTAGATCAGTACAACAGTGAATTAACAGAAGAATCCGTAGCAGAAGAGAGAAACCACCCAAACAACATAGATCACAGATGGTGGAGAAGAGTATCTTCATATCTTCATTGTGATGAACCTCAACCATTATATTATTAAGAAAAGCCTTGTGAAAAAGTAATATTTAAAATTTACTAAGTAGGTATCATGCAAAATCATTATGATAAGGTTAAAATGAGGAAATTGGAACTAATTTTTTTATTTTATTTTATGTTTTAAATATGATTATACTAATAAGAAATAAAATTCAAAATATGCAATATGTACAATTTACTATGTTGTTATAATGTAAAATTATTATTTTATTGTGTTAATATTAGAAAAATTGTACCCTTACCTAAATAAAATTGTGGATAAACCACACTTGACATTACTCTTACTAATATTTCACTTTCTAAACTATTCCCTACCATGGTTAGCTAGCTAACTGCCCTCACCCTTCTTTCTCCCATCTTACCTATCAGCTAAAAAAAAAAAAAAAAAAAAATGCTGAAAAGAAAACAGAACTTCAAGACCAATTTCAAGAACACATAAAAGAGAAGGAAGCTGTAAGGAGAAAGAAAGATGGAGTTAAACATGATACTGATCCTTTTCTCAATGCAGCAACTTTTGACCTCCAGCAGGTTATTTACTAACCAAGAACAAATAATAACATGCTTTATCATAAGAGGAGAGAGGAGATTGGCTAACTATAATCTTACTATCTATAACTTACAAACTAAGGCTTGCCATTGTTTTATTTGGCATGAAGGACAAGGAAAACGAGGATCCTCTGAAATTGGCACCTGTTTAAGTATTTACCTTGATAAACTGGATGCTGCCGGGGTCAAAACTGTAAAACTGTTTGCGGGTGGGTGTCCTGGACAAAATAAAAATTCTGTAATCACAGCCATGCTCTTGCATTCAGTTTGCAGACTGAGAAGCATTAAAAAGATACCCCTAATTTTCACCGAGGCCTATCACGGCCAGAACGAAGGTGACTGTGCACACAGTGCCATTAGCATTGCCCTTGACAATGTTGGTGACCTTTATGTGCCTTCTCAATTAATAACCATTTTTCGACCAGCAAGGAAAAAAATTCCTTATTTTGTTCATCCAGTCGAGACTCCTGATTTTCTAGATTTTAAGACAATTGCAAAAGTACTTCGTCTACTATCCATTAGAACAGACGGCCGAGGAAATTCTGTTAATTGGACAGAAATGAGAGAGGTGATGGTGCAAAAGAGTTCTTTGGATAAAATTTTCTTCAAGACTAGTCACCTAAATGAACACTTCAGATCTACAACACTGAAGCAGCGAATGCAGCCTGACCCAAACAATTTGCTGCTTCATAAACTCTACACTGAACCTCCAAAGGTCTCGAAGGAGAAGTATGAAGATTTGGTGTCACTTTGTAATGGTGCCTTACCAGTTTTCAGAGGGTCAGGGTATGTAAATTTCTTCAAATCTTTGACACACTAAACTAACAAGTTCATAGCACTATGTGCCAAAAACAATTTTTTTTAATATATACAGCTTTTATAGATTTTATCGTGTGTGCATCAAGGAAGTGTTTTAATAAGTATTGTCAATAAAGCGTGAATTATCTATTACTCTTTTTCATTACATCCATAATGTTTTAGCTTTTCGCATATCATTCTCTAGCACCATGAAATGTTTACTCGAGCAATAATTTCCCCGAGTCATTTCCAAAATACCTCTGAAAAAGGTAGTAAAAATAAATTCAATTTCCATGTCATGCATCAACAAACAGACAAACTGATAAGACCAATAAAAAAAAGCTTCAGTGATGAAGTAATCAAAATAATGCTTTCTACGACAACGTCCCCTTCGATGTGGGACCACCTTGACGTGGTGGGGAGGGCTTTTGAACCCCAGGAATTTGCTTCTAGGTTTGAGTCCAAGAGTCTCATATTATTTTATAGTTATTTGGACAAATTTTGTGTAATTTTCCACTTTTTGTAAAATTTATTGGACCTGATAAATAGGGAAAGACATCACAGCTGGGATTAGGTTTATGTCCAAAGCTGAATAGTGGGAAATGTGGTAGGACCATCAACTACCCGGTAATGTTCAGACCTGAGAGATACCACATTGATATCTCAAAGGCGGAACTATTCATTAGGGCTGAACCACGGATTCCATGAGGGTCTGGTTCTGGGGATAGGACTCTCGGCATTCTAGCCGGTTTGCCCATGATGTGGTTAGGGTGGGGACGATTGTATTCTTGTAATACTCTCAGTCCTAGCAAGGGGGTTTGGCTTACACTTGGCCCACTCTAATTATGTTGTGCCATCCCCCTGTGGGGTAGGGTAGGGACGCGGACATTTGGGAGTCGGTTCTCACTTGTGCCATTGGTGGAAGAATAAACTCCATGAAAGGCTGATGATATCTTTTTTAAGGTTTTCAGGTTTTTTTTTTCCTCCCCTCAATCTTTATGACAAGTCATTATAAGGATTCGAGTACCCCTGGACCCTTCAATGGTAACGACTCGGCACAGTTGACAACCGCTGGAACCTCCTCTGACAACCTTTCTTTAGAAAAATCAAAGCAAAGTCCTAGTGTAATTACACTGGAACCTTATTCTAAAGTACAAAACAAACCCAAAAGAAGTAAATATCGTCGTGACCCAACCTTGACTCACTTCCACTCCCTCTTTGGGAGTGGAAGTTGCTCAAGAAACAAACAGAACGGAAAATTTCAGCCCTAAAGTTAGAACACTACCTATTAAACAGACATTCAACGACAGAAATGTCGTTTAGACAGCTGAGAGAAAAGACATGGCTTATAGAAGCCACAAAAAAGAGTCAATCTGAGGACTATATGTCTACAACAACAATAGATAACATAAATGTAAAAATTAAAAAACATGTCGCTATGAATAGCATTCAGGGTACCACTGTGCTTCCTGAGAACAGTGACGAACCAATCGAAAAGAATATTCTCTTGGACTCTCTTAAAAAAAAGATATCCCAGAGTCCAAGATGTGAGGTATATAATATACCGAGAAAACAAAAAAAAAAAAATAAGCGAATTTTAAAAATCACAAAAATAAAATTTAGGTCAAAACAGAGAAATAAGGCCCTATGTCCCAAAATCACTAGTGTCAAAACTGCAGTAAATATGGGCATGCAAAAAAATATCGTCGAAACGAACCTGTATGTGCGTATTGTGGATCTGAAGAACATTCCACATGCAAGATCCAAAGAGTGCATGTATTACAAATACAATACGGAATTCAAAATGCTACAAGAGAGAACTGCGATGTCTATTAGAGAGGCTAAATTAGAGTTGAAAGTGAGAGGAATTAAAGATCCTGCTAAGAAACTTACATATGCCTCGATAACAAGAGCTAATAACGAAACAAAAATACATACAGATATAAGTAAAAAAACGCAGGAAAATAAATCTCAAGAAGAAAATAATGCTTACAGGAAAAAACTAAAATGGTATAGAATCAAGAAACGGGCACAAAGGATATGGGTAACATTTTATCCAACTCATTTGAAATGTTAATGCAAATAGCACAAGATGATGTTACTACTACAGAAGAAACAGAGGAAAGTCTTGATGGAGTGGAAATTAAAGATAAAAAAAAAAGGCCTTCTGAGAGAACACCATCCAAAACGAAAAAACCAGCTAAAATTAGAGCAAAATCTGTTAAACCAAAGACAAAGGATATAAAAAAAAAACTAAGAATACACCTTTGTCTCCTAAAATAATAGTAAAACCTATGGATACAGATATCCAAAACACTGAAGTTGAAGATAACAATGATTATGTCAAGGGAGAAGAGATTACTCCATCACCAATAATTGGTACAAGAGCAAATGAAACAAGGAATGTACATGAAAACACATGTGGATGTAATGATTGTTTTGTAGAATTGTGCAATAATAACAAAAACATAACAAAAGATGGTTTAACAAACATTATAAGAAATTTTATGAAATATAGAAAAAAAGAAACTACAGATTTGAGTACCCATGAAAAAGGTTGCATGTGCACTGAGGACTTAGTATATTATAAAGCAAAACAAATGAATGTCGTGAGTAAATTATTCGAAAAAATCCAAGTCGATAATATAAAAAAAAAAAAAGAGAGAGTAAAACTCTACCGCTATAATAAAATATTTTCAATGACTATATTATACAATGGAACGTAAATGCTCTGCAGACCAGATTGCACCTAAGAGAAATACAACGATTACTAAAAGAATATGAACCAATGATATTACGTTTACAACATTTCAGCAAAACAATATCAACAACTGGTAAATATACTTTAGCATCTACATCTAGAGAGGAAGAAGATAATTTAGGTAGTGCTGTATATGTACATAACAAAGTATGTTCTGACAAATTACCTGTAAACTTTACTGATCTGCAAATATCGAGTATTAGAATACGAATAAAAAACGATAATTATGTAATTTATAACTTATACAACCAACCTAATAAAGAATTACTTAATAATGCCAAGGAACCTACATTAGTAGTAGGTGATTTTAATGCTCACAACTTGATGTGGGACTGTAATTGTACGGACTCAAATAGAACAGGAAGTAAAATAGAAGAATTCATAGATTCATATGACGTGCTGTATAAATGATAACGAAATCAGCACACATTTTTCTAAAATACATGGAACATTTTCTTCAGTAGACTTACCTCTAAGTTGATAGATTGGATTGGAATACAGTTGACTACTTGCATACAAGTGATCATTTCCCAATATTAATTTCATTATTACAAAATAATCCCACCAAGCATGTCCCTCAATATAACATTTATATAAAGCAGGTTGGGAGCAATATGAATTCCACACTAGGAATACCCCACCATTTGAATATTTAAAAGACCATAATGAAACTAATAAATTTCTTGTTGATTTCATTAAAAATGCTGCTGATAAAGCAATACCAAAATCAAAATCTCATCCAACAAAACACAAAGTCCCATGGTGGTCTGAAAAACCAACAGAATTAATAAAAATAAAACACCAAACTGGAAGACGATTAGAACATTTGAATAAAAAGTTCAGTAAAATAAACAAAACATTACCGATGTTAGAAGGAACTTTACAAAAAATGACTGTATTATTATTAGAAATTGATACATTAAAACATCTATATAACAAAATATCTGAAAAATTTAAAAGAGAAGTAATTCAAGGAAGAAAAATTTCATGGAGGAAATATGTATCAGATCTCTCTAATAACACTCCCATGCAAAAAATATGGGGAAAATTCAGGAAAATAAATGGTACCCATGTTAAATCACCTAGGCATGCCATAATAAAAGATGGGAAAAGAATACTTGATCCTAACGAAATAAGTAATGTGATAGGAGAAAATTTAGCAAAAGTAAGTAGTGACAAAAATTTAGATGAGCATTTCCACACAAAGAAAAGTAGTATAGAATTAATAACAATAAATTTTGAAACAATAGAAGATATACATTATAATAAAAAGTTTAATATGGAAGAGTTGGAATCTGCTCTGTTGAACAGCAATAAATCTGCCCCTGGAGGTGACAGTATTTGTTTTGAAATGATCTGCCATTTAGCACATTTAGGCTTCTAAATTTATTTCCTGATGAATGGCGCAAAGCTATAATTATTCCTATCCCCAAACCTGGAAAAGATCCCAGTAATGTAAACAATTACAGACAAATTTCTTTCACAAGTTGTTTATGCAAATTACTAGAAAAAATGGTAAGTGTTCGACAAACATGGCACTTTCGAGAAAATAAAATTTTGTCTTCCACTCAATTTGGGTCACAATGTAACAGATCTACACTGGATTCTCTGTCTAACTTGGAAGACCACATACAAAGGGGGTTTGAACAAAAACAAATTACTATAGCTGTCTTTTTTGACATTTAAAAGGCATATGATACTACATGGAGAGATGCAATATTAAAAACATTACATAAAAACAGCATCCGTGGACATTTACCTAGGTTTATCCAGAACTTTCTGACAAATCGCACTTTTCAAGTGAGAATTGATGATGTATTGTTTAGTACATTTCCACTTGAAAATGGACACCAGCAATAATCTACCTATTGGAATTAAAAGTAACTTGGATATGGATGTTTTTGCCATATATTATTCAGCATCTCGCATAAAACATGTAGAGCGAATCATTAATAAAACTATAATAAAAATAAATGAATGGACCTCATTTGTAGGCTTCAAATTTTCTATACAAAATACTCAAGCAGTAATGTTTTATAAAAATAAAAAGTGGGAAAAAAGTGAAGAAATAGATTTAAAAATCAGAATTCATTCCCTACCAATTGGCCAAACAGCACATTTTTGGGATTAGTATTTGATACTCACTTGAACTGGAAAGCCCACATAACATACATGAAATCAAAATGTAAAAGAGCATTAAACCTAATTAAAAAAAAACTATCGAACGCTACTTGTGGAGCCTATAGACATACTCTTGCTGTACTGTATAAAGCAACGGTGCTGTCTGTCAATGACTATGGAAGCGAAATATGTGGCTCGGCATCAGACGCAATGCTGAAAACGTTAGACCCAGTTCATAATGAAGGCCTTAGAATATGTTCAGGAGCTTTTCGATCATCACCAACGTCTTCTTTACAAGTTGAATGTGGTGAACTACCTCTTTCTCCATAGAGAGCTAGTAACAATGAAGAGTGCTCTGAGAATTCAGACAAATGATTCTCCAACCAAAAAATTATTTGGATTAAGAGATGTGTTTATAAACGATCATCCACCTCCTTTCCCAATTAGAGCTAGAAGATTGTTTGAGTCGCTAAATATATATATACAATTGCCTTTAATATTAAAATTACCTCCTCCTTGGACAATGAATAAAACGAGAATTTGTACACACTTAAAATATTTATCAAAAGTTATTCATATACCCCCAGAACACCACAGACAACATACAGTAGAACATATAATCCGAAAGGTCCACATTACACAATATCCACCGACGGATCTAAGTCACAATACGGAGTGGGATATGCTGCAGTATCCCCAGACAAAACGTATCAGCTCTCTCTGCCAGATAATGCCTCGGTATTTACAGCTGAGTCATGTGCAATAGCATCAACCATAAAAATAATTAGAGAAGCCTCATGTAATAATTTTGTGATTTATAACGACTCCAGAAGCGCTATAGAAGCCATTCAAAGCTATAATAAAAAAATAATATTGTACAACGTATTAAGTTTTCACTCCATAAATTGTATAATAATGGAAAAAATATTGAAATATGTTGGATCCCTGCCCATGTAGGGATTAAAGGAAATGAAGAGGCTGATAGAGCAGCTAAAGAAGCAGTCCACATGACAAAAGCAAATGTAGACATCCCTATTAGTGGCTATATAAGATACATAAAAACAATCATTATAAGTAGATGGCAAAATATATGGAATGAAGAACCTGAAAATAATAAATTAAAACAGATAAAATCCAGTTAGAAAATGGAGTTCATCATATCAGAGAGAGCGACACACACACACAAGTAATTCTTACGCGTCTTTGAATAGGCCATACTCGTTTGACACATGGACACTTCATGAACAGTCCATGTGGGCCTCCTCCCAAATGCCCAGATTGCAAAGTGTTGATAGCTGTGTATTGTGTGAATGTCCAGAATATAACCTGCAGCGATTATCAAATTTTGGAAATAGATCAATGAAGGAAATTTTGTCAGAATCTATTACATTTTCAGTAACACCAGTTTTAATGTTCATGAGGAGCTGTGATTTAATTGATAAAATATAAAGAGCGAATAATAGAAATACGAAAACCCTTAGGGGTCTAATGAATTTTAAAACAACTAAATTTTAAAATGTTAATAAGTTTATTTTAAGTTTTAATATATCTTTTTAGTGAGTATATACACAGTATAGAAACGTGAGTATGTATGTATTTATTGTGTGAGTGTGTTCCAGTATCAGAGTGTGTGCCTCTGTGCAGTTTTTAATTTCATTTTCATTCGTTCATCACTATATCGAATGACCTATTTGGTCCCAGTACTAGGCTTCTAGCCTAGATCTGTCATTTCATCCAAATCCTTCGGGCCAGACCTATGAGAGCTGATAGTCTACTCAGTGGTCTGGTTGAACTGTTTTTTAATAATAATAATCTACGACAACGTGAAGGGTAAGGAAGGGGATCTTCATAAGAAATAGATGCATATCTTTTGCAGAACTAACGTATTCTGTAAATTCAGATCCTTTCGTAAAAGGTGAAAGGGCGCATCTATTACAACTCCCCCTAACCATAAAAAAAGAGTAGAATCATTGTAATTATATTACACTTAAGGCAAACTACATTCTATTGAATAACTCTGTGCCAAATTTATTTTTACTACCTTTAGGATTAAACGAGCAGTTAACAGAAACATTAGCTCAAAACGTTAGATGGCCCTCCTGAAAAAAGTGAAAAACTGAGATACCCCTACTTCGACTTAGTAGTGACGATATATATATATATATATATATATATATATATATATATATATATATATATATATATATATATATATATATATATATATATATCCATATATATATGTAACGACCGTGTAGTGGGCCGTTATGCAGGTTCTTTAACATACTCAGGACGGGGCTGTCATGACTGACGGCAGATGCAACAAACAAAGGAGGGGAAACAACAAAAACAATATAATGAGTTTAAAATTAATTTATTTACAATATTTACAAGTGAGTCAGGTCTGGTAAAAAGATAAAAACCATAAATACAAAAATAAGCTAAAAGGCAGCACTAAACAAAAGCAAGTTAAATAAACAAAAAGTAGCTTTAAACAAAAAAAATGCAAATATAAACAACAGCAGGCAGAAAAAAAATATCAAACATACGTCCTCCATCAGGGCACCAAGACAGCCCTCAGCTATGCAGCAGGGACAAGAACCCACAAACCAGAAAACCCCGATGGAGACGTCAGGACAGCCTCACGCTGTCATCAAAGATGAGCAGCTCGTGGTCACACGACTACTCATGGTCCCACTCCACCTCTACGTCGTGCTCCACTTCGTAGGCGTGCTCCAATATGCTGCTCAAAAACTCGACCAACGTCGACTCCAAAAACTGCCTGCTGCTGCTGCCACTGCCGCTACTTTCGCTGCCCTACCAGACCCGACTGACGACAGAAAACCAGCAGCTCACCACGAAAGCATCAAAACAAAAAAAAACTTGAAGGTAAGGAGGCAGCAATCCACAAAGGGAACGAGCGGGAACCAGCAGTTCCCGCAAAACCATCACTAACGTGACACCTCCCCACCTAAAAGAAAAAAAGATTATTTTTTTTTTTTTTTTCACTCATGCTCCTCCAATGCAGTAACAACCCGCCAGCCAAAACAGAGCCATCCTGTCACGGTCGCCATTGTAACGACCCGAGTGGGCCGTTATGCAGGTTCTTTAACATACTCAGGACGGGGCTGTCATGACTGACGGCAGATGCAACAAACAAAGGAGGGGAAAACAACAAAACAATATAATGAGCTTAAAATTAATTTATTTACAATATTTACAAGTGAGTCAGGTCTGGTAAAAAGATAAAAACCATAAATACAAAAATAAGCCAAAAAAAGCAGCACTAAACAAAAAAGCAAGTTAAATAAACAAAAAGTAGCTTTAAACAAAAAAAAAGGCAAAAATAAACAACAGCAGGCAGAAAAAAAAATATCAAACATACGTCCTCCATCAAGGCACCAAGACAGCCCTCAGCTATGCAACAGGGACAAGAACCCACAAACCAGAAAACCCCGATGGAGACGTCAGGACAGCCTCACGCTGTCATCAAAGATGAGCAGCTCGTGGTCACACGACTACTCATGGCCACACTCCACCTCTACGTCGTGCTCCACTTCGTAGGCGTGCTCCAATTTGCTGCTCAAAAAACTCGACCAACGTCGACTCCAAAACTGCCTGCTGCTGCTGCCACTGCCGCTACTTTCGCTGCCCTACCAGACCCGACTGACGACAGAAAACCGGCAGCTCACCACGAAAAACATCAAAACAAAAAAACTTGAAGGTAAGGAGGCAGCAATCCACAAAAGGGAACAAGCGGGGAACCAGCAGTTCCCGCAAAACCATCACTTAACGTGACAATATATATATAATTATATATATATATATATATATATATATATATATATATAATATATATATATATATATATATATATATACTATATATATATATATATATATATATATATATATATATATATATATATATATATATATATCCAAATATATATATATATATATATATTTATATATATATATATATATATATATATATATATATATATATATATATATATATATATATATATATATATATATATATATATATATATATATATATATATATCATATATATATATATATATATATATATATATATATATATATATATATATATATATATATATATATATATATATATATATATCACTACCAAGTCGAAGTATGGTATCTCAGTGTGTGTGTATGTGTGTGTATGATTATACAAAGTATGCATATAAGTGTTCATTAATGTGTTTATAATTTTTTTCCTGTAGCAACGGAATAAACTGACCCCGTCTCATTACTACATAATACTACGTTTTTATTGAACCAAAGGGGCAAAACTTCTCAGTTTTACTTCAACACCTTTAGCAGGATTATATTTCCAGTTCCACAAACTTTTCCCGATTCCTCATTAGAATATTTCTGGCAGAAGCTTTCATAATATTCAGAATGAAAGGAAATTTGTGGTTGCATCAAATGGCATTGATTAGATACCTAACAAACGAATATACGCACGCATCTACGCACAATAGAACATTAAGTTACAATGTATCACCTAATATGATTTAATGATTAATACACACATACATTAACACACAAATACATAAAGCGGCAAATACTGCAAAGAACGAGGAAAACAACGTATACAAAACATAAGGCACTACAATCAGACGTCGGCAGTTGATTCTGACTGTTGGGAAAAGATAAAATAGTGACTGGGAGAACATGAATTCGTGTACATGGACACCAACAAAACAACCAGAGTGATTGTAATTTATTTTAATAACATTTGCAGAATGTAATGGCAGATAATACAGATCATGGAAATTTACAGTCCATCCATCAGTCCTAAAATCATGACCCTCAGTAATAGAAAAGAAACTCAAAAACACAAGAGACCACGTGTATGTAATGCATACCTGGAAGCCAAGCGCCAGAGAATGTATATATATCACATACATGGGTGGGGGCACATACAGGAGAAGTAGACAATCTCACCTAACAAGGGGCACACTTTAGAAAAACAAGGCTGAATCCAGTTCCCATTCATCAATTACAGCTTTTTTCCAAGATCATTCATGTCTTTAGTCTGTCCATGATAATGAGGACTGTTGTCCTAGAAACCGTAACTCTCCCACTTAAATTGCTCTGCTACAAACCATCCAGTTCCAATGATGTCCTGTTAGACATGATAAAACCTGCACAGAACAATTGTAAGTGATAAAGTTAATATCCACGCTCACCTTTTTATTCCAACTTTAGTATCTTTGTAACTGTTTTTAGGCACTTAAATATTGCATATGTTAGACAACAATTATTGTTGAATAGCTCCCAATTTCTGTCATGATGTTTTTTCAACATTTTTTTCCATTAAGGACAAATTCAAAAAAAACTTTTTTTGTTATACTACGTGAAATACTTGACTGAAGTATAGGTTTTGAAACATATTGCATTGTTCTTTGCAGATGTAGAAGAGGAAAACCTTTACTTAAAGATCGAACTATATAGTAATTCCTGATTTAAAACGTTGACAAGTTGGATAGCTTACTTTTATGTAGTCAGAAAGGTGAGAATTAGCTATGAATGATGGTTTTTATTTCATTAAATTAAAACAGTTATAAGCTCTCTGGCTGGTAGTCTCTCTTAGCTCTCTCTTCATCTCTCATCTACTAACGCTGTGCTATCTGCAAACATAAGACACTTCTCCATTCATTTACAGAACCCATCTCTCAAAATGACAAAACTAACAAATACTGGTCTTTTTACCATCTGACCATTTTGACTTTTCTCTCCTTCTTTCATTCTACATTTGCCACATTCTGATGAACACCCAGTGTCATCTCAACAGCTATATTTTTGTCCTTTTATTTGTATTCATTTTTTCAAACTTTACTCCATAAAGGAGAGCAAATTCAACAATACCTAATCATCTTAGTTTTTGTAAGCAATAACACTCAAATCTCATCCTAATTTTTTTGCATACGTACAAATGGGACTAACCCTTTATGCAATGATATACCCTTTTTATCCATTACATTTTTTCAAACATTTTTACTATCCATGTTAACAAAATTTTCCGTCATTTTTTCTTAAAGTTATAATTTAACTCATATATTTCTCAATTAATCTTGGTATCATTTCACACTTTACTAGTTTTATCTTGCATTTGTTTTATTTTATTTTCTTGGTCTTTATTCTGATAAAAACTTGCTTTGAAGTTTAATGCAGCTTTTTATCAACACCGGTTGTATCACCAAAAACATGCAAATTGCTTCAAGTGATAATTTGATCCTAAGTTTTTTTTGATTTTTTTTTATCACATACGGCTTTTTCTGTTTCCATTCAAACTTCTTCACAAATGTTATTTCTACTTTGACACTTTTCTGACAATGTCTTCAATCATTCTGTCAGATATCCTCAAATCAAAGGGCTGACCTTAAATATTTCCTAGTGTACAATCAATATTCCTCTGTAACTCTTACAACGGCTCCTCTAGCAAATCCTAAATCAAAGTTAGCTTCAATATTCCTTAGTTGTGGATTTTTAACGGCAGGTCCTTTATAATTCTTATGAACTGTATTTAAATTATATTAAAAAATAATATACCATTAAAATTTCCAAATATTGAAATATATGCCTCTACATACTGACAGATCAGTAACACCTTTGCAGTTCAAGAAAAACAATTATTGTTTCATTACAAAATATATTTCAGAACCTTTCCACCAACAAAACAAAAAAAAATTTCAAATGTTTTGATTGGGCATCAGTTAATTACATTACCAGTATCATCTTACTGACATAATGATAATCATAGTCTCATTTGAGCAAATCCGTTTTTTCAGAATAAGATTCCTCTTTTGCAGAGAATGACTGTACAGTAACAATTAAATGTTTTTTATAAAAATACAAAAATAAAAGAAAGTAAAATAATTTAAAAGATAGCATGCAGAAATGGAAAATAAACAACAACAAATTGGTAAACAGATGAAATAAACATGAAAAATTTTCCCTTTATTGTAAAGCTGGGAGAATTGATTTCATATGTGGTCATCTGGCAGGGCTTTTGGAAAAATCTGTCTAATAGCCTGTGTTTTTTTGAAACTAATCCCTCTAAGACTGAAATACCACTGATGGATTCAGCAGGTTTAAGAATATTTTCAAAGCTTTGCCTGGGTGATGTTTTTCATGGAACATTTTTCCCCAGTTTGCACTCTTCTTTTTTTAAAGGCATTACGATCATAACCCTTTCCTCAAATCCTCCTCCGCTGAAAGTACAATTCCTCAGTTGATGTCTGTTGCTGAACAATCTCTCTGTTTAGACCGCCAACTTCTGAGGTGATTAATTTTCCTCCACTTTTTCTACATCATCATCACTCATAAATTAATTAGTTATACCAGAAATGATAAATTATGATCACTTAAAAAGTCTATTGATATTGGAGATCTAACCATACAGCGATAATCAGGCAGAAATAATAAACCATTTATAATGCAAAAATCCGACAACAGAAAAGAAGTACCTAGGTTTTTCTATGAAGCCTGTACAGTGGAGGATGTTCTTAGTTTTATTTTCCTGAACACTCTGATTGAAACACTGTCAAATAACATCTGAACTAGCAATACATCACCAATAATTATTAAAAAAAATACAAGAATAAATCTGAAATCCACAATTAATTCAGGTCCATTGGCCAACAGAACTGACATTGTAACAGCAGGAGAAACTCAATCAATGAAGAATAAACGTCTGCAGATAGAACTCGGCCTCAAAGACAAGACAGAAAATGCATCTTCAGCGGCTCCAGTAAAAAGGGCCTTAAAGGTCTGTGTGTCTTGTGTATGGTGTGTTTGCCAAGGCGATGATTCAAAGCCAATCTCTTGATTCCTAGCAGACTCAATAAGAATTTGTCCTCTTAACTACTTTCAACAGTTATTCTATTTGAAAGGCAAACATAAATGAATTAAAAGGCCTTGGGTTTAACAATCATAATGGGAAAGGCTCCAGTTTTTAAATTTTCATTTTATTCCACAGAGCAATAGAGTTATGCCTTCCCTTCATTGGCTCTTAAATGTAAGACCAGACAACATCAGGTTATGGGTGAATGGTTCTTCCCCTTCCAGTTTTGGGTGATTGAAAATTGGCCTGTCCCCCTTTACTCCTGGGGGAAGGGAACACTTTTTGGGAACAAAACCTTCAGCCTTCATTATGTTGGCCTTGAACTCTTTGTAAGACTATATACATACACCATCTTTGTTCAGAACTAATTAATCCCCATACCTCACCGCAGAGCGTCACACTTCTCTCCTTGGATTTTCAAACAGGAAATGTGAATGAAATGTGAAAATACTGAGTGCATCATCCGTATCAGTAAGTCGTCCAACGCAAAATGGTTTTCAAGAGATCAGTCTGCAGTTGTCTTGCATTTTCATTGAAATGGAATCAAAACACTATCACCGTTTCAAACCTTTTTTTAAAATTATCCAAAATAAAAAATTCAAAATTTCCATTGCCTGAGATCTTTGTTTTGTCAACATCCATTCCTTTTATGCAACTTCAGCTGATTTCGAGGCCTCTTTATTTTTGATCAAATATAGAGAATAAAATTGATTATATATACCTCGTACTCCTTTGTCAGACCACCCACATGGACAACTTTTATGCTTTTCTAGGTTGGTCGTTGAATCTCAAAGTTTTTCTGTCTCTGTCTTTGTGGCCAGAGTCTTCTTAGAAGCCATCATCTAAAAATATAGTACAAAACACTCTGCACTAGAATTGCAAAAACAACAGTTTACAGGCGGTAAAATTAGTAGAGATGTGCACTGATTAGCCCAGCAGTCATGGCAAAATCCTGACTATCATTGTTTCAGGTGATTAAAAGAAAACATATGTAACATGCCTTAAACAACTGGACAAACCAACGTCTTTGTCCAATGTGATATCATCTTAATGCAAATTCCTGTTAATGGATAAGATTTTTCCTCAGACAAAATGTCCTCTTAACCTAATTGTCCATTAGTTGAGATGTAAGTATGCTAAACATTTTATAACAATAAAGACCGACTGAAACCTGCAATTTCATCAACTCATAACATCTTTCCATTTTTCGACCTCTTAATCCCTTAGTCACATCTTTAGCAGCCGCTTAGCTAACATTCTCATTAAGATAACCTTGTCCATTCTTACACCTTGCCTCTCTCCTTTCATTTGGAGACTTAGAAAATCTTCAAAATATTCACGTTTTCAAACAGAAATTATTCATTTTAGACAAAAATCTTAAAATACATTTTTTTTATCATATAAAATATCTCTTCGGTTTTGTTATGAAGTTCTTAAACTTATAAAAATATTGTTAAAACATTGCAATGTTAACTAACATTTTCAAATGTCAGCGAAAAAGCTTCTTACCATTTGGCTTTCCCTTCAGTTTCTGTTATCATTCCATTTTATAACTGTCCTCAAATGTATCATAAACTTTGTTCTTCAGTCTTTACGATCTGCTGGTTTTTAACTTGGAATTCACAACCCTTCATAATGCTCACTATGTAGACCTTCGCCTCCTGTTTCTTCAAACAACATTTCATCAGTTTTTATTTTAACAAGAAACCTTGCTCTGGTGTATCTCTACAACGAAATTCTTTTGCCCTGTTAAAAGTAAATTCGGACAATCTCCCACTTTTTACCATCTCATTGCCTAACATTAAAGTTCTTTCAAACTTCCTTCCTAAGACTCCAACTAACACACAAAAATAATTCAGTTCAATAATTCAGTTCCTTCCTGATAGCTAGCACTAAAAAACTATTCCACGGTGTTTATTGGTTTTATTCTTGAATATTGTTACAAGATAGTCAACATTTAAAGTAGAGAGAGAGAGAGAAAACATTTTCATTTATCCATATTTCTTCCACCTACTCCAGTAAAACCTAGCTCTGTGTCTAACACTGATCAATAACTTGTCTGAAATAAATTCATAGAGCATCATTCTAAATACTTCCTCATAAATCCATAAGGTCTTATCTTTTTCATCAACCATGTCAAGATCAGTTAGTATGTACATCCTTACATGACAAATCTATCAGCTAGAAAATATTATAATATAACGGACTATTTCTATCATTCCTCATCTTCAAAAAAAAAAAAATACAAAGTTGTCTTTTTTGAAACAGTATATTCCTAATATACAGTATAATAAAGATTTCTTCGGAACATATGTCGACAAAAGCCCTCCCTCATTCAAACCAGGCACTAATAAAATACCAGTTATCCTTGTTTTATACGCTTTTATTCAGCTTGCAATTGTGTCTGTTTGTCTGGGTCAAATCTTGTAACTCAATTTTCGACCTGTTTCCTTCAGTCTGATGGACTTCCAATTTTGATGGTTTCTCAACCCTTGTGAAGAATCACAACTTTGCATGATCGGTAGATCATCAGTGACCTCAGAAACCCTACTGGGACCTCTCCAGGATGGAAAATGTTTAGCCATAAAAACTGGTCCATTTTGTTTTATTTACCATCAGAGAAAGCTTGATGGCAATGCCTAACACCATTTACAGGTAGTTTTCAATCCGGATGCAAACACGAAGAAGGTCGGCTATGTTTAGGTCATGATGTGTCGATACAAAAAGGCGACACATTCATGATAAGAAAAATTTTTAGAAATTTACAATGATATTTTATCGCATCGATCCTTTAAATATGGTGAACACTTGCAAGGCGATGTGTTTGGTCGAAATAACGGTCAAACAGAGATAGCAAATCGTGAAAGACTCAGTCCCTGACTGTTGTGAGAATCATCAAGAAGATAAAACTCAAGAAACAGTGAAAGCAATCGCTCGCTGTGGATTTCCAGGTTAAACAGGACCAATTTTCAGCCGTTAAGGCATGCAAAAATCTGCTCGGATCACATCATTAGTGATGCGTGTTATTAACTCTTAGTGTAGTTAGTGATAATGGTGAATATTCAAAATATTCTAAACGGCAAAAATATTTCTGTAATTCATTAACAGTCACTGTGTTCCGCAGTTAAATGATAGATGATTTAGAGCCACTGATGAAGTTATTTTGGAATAATCTTTAAAACTTGAAGATGGTTTGTGAACTGCACAAAGACATAACACTGATATTTATATTTTTACAGGAAAGCCTGCAAGCCTCCATGATGAGACCAATCCAGACTGGGCACCTTCTGTCTCAAAAAGCGCAAAAAACTCTGAATGGATGAATGCTGACAAGAACCTCAGGGCCAGGAAGGAAAAAGCTGACATATCAGTAAAATGCTCAGACTCTGCTCAACGTGGCAGATCAAGATGTTTAAAAAACTGATCACCATGAGGTTGAGGCAACTGCCAAAGCCATCCTTCAGCTGGCTGCAAATTCTATCTTCTGGGCAGCTTTGAAGATGGACAGATGAAAAAATAATAATAAATGCGGTTTTGTGAACTAAAAATGCCCAAGCTTTTCATTTATATAACTGAAAAGTGATTTTTTTCTTTCAAAAGAAAAGTAAAAAGCTTAGAATTTTCCAAGCAAGAAATTTCTAAAGAAACATTTAAAGGAAAATGACTGAAAATAAGTTCTATACTGGACTACCATCATTCACTAATGGCAGTGTTCAGTCTGATCAAAGACCAGTTCAGGATTATCCAGCCAGATCAAACCTGAAAAACTTTTGAAAACTTTGTTTTGGTGACTGATTAAACTCTTCAAGTTTTCAGGGCATATTATTGCTTTAACGTTGCTCCTTCAAATATCAAAAATATTCACTTCAGTGTTGAATGTTCTCTTTGGATCGGATACAAAAGCTGTTTGGCCTGAGAATAAAACGTTCCATAAGACAATGCAACTAAAAACTATCAGGTCCCGAACAGTTTTGATTGAAGGCCGACTGTTTTGATAGAGTGTTTTGAAATTTTTATTGAACGTTCATCTAATTAGCACTGCAGGCCGCCAGAGACTCCAGTGTAATCAATCTTCTGTGTTTGCAAATTGTCCTTGCCTGCCATTTTTCATCATATGGTTCATAATTCCTCAGAAAAAAAACGAAAAAAGATAATTCCTTTGCAACTAATGTTGACCTTAAACATGGCAAAATTATCTCGGTATGCTGCGACATCAGGAAAACTAATAATTGGTGGCGTCCCGGTCCATGAGCAGTAACAAAATGCCTCAAGTCGTCTTAAGACCCAGGTACCTTCGAAGAGATAACCTTCAAATTTAGTCTCAACTCTCTATAAATTTCCTATGTTTTGCGAATTAATGCATTTTTTTGTGTTGTCAAAGTCAATGCTGGTTATAAAATGATGTTTGACGAAAAACCAAACTTTTTTCATGTAATAGTAAAATGAAGCAGATATAATGGCCAGAATCTACATGTTATTGCTAAAACTTTAACTGATGTCATTTAAATGCTGAACTTTTTAAACGACTGCAGATGCGCACAAAGATATGACTAAATAATTCTATGTATGTTTCATGCTAAGTTTTATATAGACATATCTTTATATCATATATACCAGAAATAAATATATGTACATATATCATATATATACATATATATATATAACATCAACAGTCTAATAATATATTTATATATATATATATATATATATATATATATATATATGTATATGTATATATATATATATATATGTATATATATATATATATATATATATATATATATATATATATATATATGTATATATGTATATATATAATATATATACTGTATATATATGTGTGTGTATATATATATATATATATATATATATATATATATATATATATATATATATTAACTTTATCACACACAATTGTTCTGTGCATTAGTAGAATTACTAAATTATATATATATATATATATATATATATATATATATATATATATATATATATATATATATATATATATATATATATATATATATATATATATATATATATATATATATATTCTTATGCTGTGGTTTTCATAATGCAGTAATCTCCCCGTGTTTATGTGTGAGTTGTTGTATAACTGTATGATTTTGTATTCAGATGTGCATATGCCGTAAAAGAGTTAGCATAAGGTTGCAGTGATTAAACGCTGTGTGGTTTGAGAGAGGACATATGCGTGGTATGTAGAGAGAGAGAAGGGACAGGGAGCCATTGTTCGTTGTATACTGTAGAAACGCAATATGTTTAGTCAGTATTCAAAACTTGCTGAGATTAACACCCTCTCATGTGACTCCATTAGTGTACAAGACGTTATGGGACTCGATCAAAACACTGTTGGGTGGAAAATCCCATTACGAAAGTTGCTTAACGTCATTCAGGAATTTTCTATGAAACGATGTTTTCCATTCTTATTATAATAACTAGAGATTCTCTTGTTCTGAAACTATGTAATGATAAATATTATTGTTAACTGTAATTCCACTTCCTCTCTAATTATCGTTTTAAAGAGTTTTTAAAATAAAACCTCGTCTGGAACCTGTCCATGCGCTCGTATGGCTATGCCCTGCCGCATCTAAGACGCCCTACAAAGGGGCATCATTCTGATACCTATAGCCATGTTGAAAAGAGAGGCGCGGTCCTCTCTCTCTCTCTCTCCTCTCTCTCTCTCTCGCTCGCTCTCGGGACTTTGAATGTCCTGTTGTAACGCAATTAATATTTTGGTAGACGATGGTCACTCATAACCTTTAACTGTTTAATTCCTTAGTAAATGTGTCCGAGTTATCTGAACAGTGTATTTTATTATGTGTGTGTAATGGCGCCTGATTAAAGACACGAAGCATTTGGTACCAAGGTATTGTAACATATATAATTATTGGTTTTTAGTGCACTAAAATAATATTTATAGTGGTTATATGTAAAGACACTTGTTTCCTTTTAATACTTCTTCATGTTATATGCTTTCTGCTTTATCTTTTGAAGAATTTTTCTTTTATACATATATGTGGTGTGTTTGCTATTGCCTAAATTTTTGCTTTACATTTTTTTATATTTAATTTTTTGCAGAGTATATTTCTGTCTTTTGTATCCACATTTTTATATGATTGATTTATTTGCCTTATTTTATTTAACACTTGGGAATTAAAATTTTGTTACTTAACAATTTAAATTTTACTTGAATAATTTTTGATTAATTAATAAATTAATTTCTTATTTAATTTTGACTGATGATTAATTCAGATTTAATCCAATTTTGTTTTATTTTCAAGTAATAATAAATTTTCCTGAGACTGTTAATGTCATGTATAATCTTTGAATTTAGAAATAAATTTTTGTATTTAAAATATTATATCAGAGTTTCATTCATTGACCCACCAGAAATTTTGAATTGAATTAGATATAGACTGGTAAATGAGATGTTTTCCTTCAAGTAACTGAAGTGAACTCGAACCAGGAAATGAAATAAATAGAAATAATTGAACTTTATAATGTTACTGGGTGACGCCCTATGATTTTACCTCACACCTATTTTAATGAACTTGCTGTCTTTGATGACTGATAAGTTTTATAAGGGATCACTGTTGCCTTTAGAGAAATCAGTCGTTTTGTATGTGTGATGAGGGTTCAGGTGTCTGACTGTTGTGAGGTAACTATAATTGTCGAATAAATGGTAAGTTTCGTAATCAAATATCAAGCACTTAGATACCAGGTTTGATTTGAAGAGCAGACACTGGACACTTCGTCACTGTATATATATATATATATATATATATATATATATATATATATATATATATATATATATATATATATATATATACATATATATGTAGTCCAGTTGAGAGGTAATTTCGTTGCTTACCTGTTACTATAAAGTTGAGACGTCCTATCTATTGGTAGCCTTGGTAGTGGCCGCATCAGAGGCTGCTGGTAGAGCATATCAGTACTCACTCACTCTGCATTCTCTCTCTCTCTCTCTCTCTCTCTCTCTCTCTCTCTCTCTCTCTCTCTCTCTCTCTCTCTCAGGTCTACAGCGAAACGAGCTTTACCTAAAATAATTCATTTGACAAAATCTAACATAACTTGATTGCAGGAAACAAGAGATGGAATAAAATGGTATATTAAGGTTTCCAAAAGATCATTCACTTTATAATCTTACACTGTAACTTGCAATAGGTCAAAATAAGCCAAAGTCCATTACATTTCTAATGAACACATCTTCAACCTCTTTCTCAGCAAAACATCTGAAGAAGTCAAATGAATCCCTTATTAAGCCAAAATCATAAAAATAAAGATATGGGAATTCCTCCCTGTTACTCATAAAATATATATCATACAATAAATGCTTTAAAAAAGACATTATAAAAATGGAGAAAAACAATCTACAGTTTGGGAAATTGAATGTGGTTCCTACCTCCAAACAGCAATGTTCACAGTCTTGGATGATAAATCTCAAACCACAAAGTTTTCACTTGAAGACTCTAATAATGTTCAATGTTGGTCTTCTAATGATTCTTTTTCCCATATTTAATCCCTTCACACCCTGGGACTCCGCCCAAAAAAAACGCACGTACACACGTTTCCCACCAGAACCTGGACATTTTTGGTAAACGCACCTACGAAGTCATGTGACCTGTTCCCACGTCTCGAGAAGCCTGACGCCTCAATTTTACCTAATTCGGAAATGCGTCAGATAATAGTTAAACATTATCTTCAAGATTTTTGGATAGTTTTCCTCCCCACTTGTTACTTAAACATTCACCGTGTATTGTAAGTCATAACATACTTGTAACCTATAGGCTCTCCATATATATATATATATATATATATATATATATATATATATATATATATATATATATATATATATATATATATATATATATATATATATATATATATATATATATATATATATATATAATATAAATAGAAAACAGGAGGTAGAGGAAGAGAGGAGGAAGATAGCCCAACCTAGGCTAACCACTCACTCCTGCGCATTTTAGGCAGGCTAGAATTTGTGGACATTGGTTGGGAAATAAAAAAAAAATGCATGTTTTAAGCAGACTATGCTTCGTGGACATTGTCTGGGAAATTATTGATTTGGCAAGTTTATTTGGAAAATGTTGAAAAGCTGGTACTGACCGAGCAATGCAAACTAAACTCTCATAAAATCTAACATTATTATTATTTGTTCTTGCATTTCCTTTTTTTTATTTAGCTAAACGTGCATAGCTGTGTAGGTTAGATTACTTTTGGTTTTACATGCCTTTTCTTTAGATTTACCGCCCCCCCAAAAATGGTCGGTCAATAGTTATGTATAATGCCACCTAATTTTTTTTTTTTTTTTTTTTTTTTTGCTATTTTCTACCATTCTTCTAAAAAAACTTAGCATTTTTTAATACTTTAATCATCTTTAAGATAAAAATAATGTCAGATATGGAAAATATAGGGTATGTTCCTATAGCAAAAGTTATATGAAGCCAACTGGAGCATTTTCATTTTTTTATGAAGTTTTACGCACTCGGGGGGAAATTTCAAATGCATATGGACTCACTCTAACGGTTAAGTTTTGCTCACTAGAAAATAAGCACACAAGTAGTATTATACTTCTCCCGCAGCAGAGCACATGGTCTTTAGCCATCTGCATGGTGGAGCACTGCTTCCTTGCTTTACCTTGCTTCCTTGCTTCAACTGAAATAATTAAAGAAACAATGCAATGTAGACTGGGAAAAACTGCTACACAAAGAAAACGATGGCTGGAGAAGGTTCTTAGAAATACAGGAAAAGTGAGCAGCAGAAGATGAAGATGCTAAGCATTCATGGCTACACAAGTGTTAAAATAACATGTAGTGAGAATCAAGTGAACAGTGTGAAATTCGCTTACAATGAGATCGCCAACATAAACCCCAAGCTAGGGCTGCTGAGACACCAGATCAACATGCAGCACGACTGTATCGTACAAAACAGCACATGTTTCAAGCTAGGGCCTTAGAAACACCAGAGTTGTGAGGTTTGCACCATGCAATGCTATTCCAATCAGGTCGCAAAATGTACACGGGGCGCCGATGCTGTCACATGCTTGCCACCTGAGTTGTTAAAACTCACCTAACCAGCAAGAAGAAAACACATCTGCTGAAGGCATATTGGAACAATCTCAACCTGGAGATATACCTGAGTTATTCAAGTATTATCACAGGCTGAACAGCGACTATTAGCAAGAATAACACCATTTCTCAAGGTAATCAAGTATGATGAGCAATCCAGACAATATGGTTTTCATGGACAAGCAGTTCTATTTGTGCAGGACCCCTTCAAAGTTACTGAGAAACTTCCAAACATGCTACCAAGATCCACATAAAATTCCGCCATAGTAGTTGTAACTGAACATCGTGAGAACATAAATATCACAAGAGAGTTCTCAGTATGCTGGCCAATGCGGTTTGGTGCACTATGGTGGCTGATCGCTAACAATTCATTATACTGAGATGTCATTATCAACCAAGACGTACAAATGAACGAACAAGATTTTACATGAGTTCTTCATACGCCAGTGGAAGGTCAAGCTATCGATGAACAAGATGAGGCAAGCACCTATATATCCATTGGAGATTCATCAAGAATCACACGAGCTTCATGGCATCAAGCAGAACACGGAATCTTCACCTCCGGATGGGCTGGAGTACAATGCTGTGCAATGGTATTATCATACACCGTACAAGCAGCCATACTTCCACTACAGTTATGGAAGAAGACTACTTTGGATAGGAACACGATCGAGGCTGATCAAATGTACCCAGCCATACACTCAGCCTCAAGCAACAGTCCTAATGCACATCCGATTCCCGACTGTGGATACCTATTTGTCCACAACTTTGACGTCATTCAACAGAGATTTCATCATCTTCGACAACACATTCAGCATCAATTATGATGAAGATCCACGACTCTTTGGAAGTCTGTAAAGATTGTTAGAATCATAGCATTAGCATCACACTGTGACAAGCTCTGCAGGACATATTTGCTAATCATAAGGCATGAATATTGATTGCAGAATCCTCAAGAACCCAATCAACCACTGTTACAGAAAACATGTAGTCAAAGTTGGAGCATTAACTGGAGTAGCAGCACGAATAGTAGCCTGAAGTACATTGCACAGCTTGCTGAAGTTTCCAGTTCAGAAAGGTGGTAGACTTGTCAACATGCCACTCATGACCGGTAACTATCTCAGAATCATGCGCCTACCATGGAAAAACATTGAGTTCCTCTTCATAGATGAGATCTCAATGGTCCCTTATGAGACGCTATGCATGATAGACTCACGTCTGAAACAACTAAAAAATAGCAAAGACCTTTTCACAGGAATCAGCGTCCTGCTGTTTGGTGACTTGATGCAATTGCTGCCAGTTAGAGTAATCAAGTTTCAACCAACTGCCTAGATTAGCTCCCGCAACAAACTTATGGCACCTATTCACGCTAGTTAAGTTGAAGCAGAATGTGCAACAACAAGGAGACACCACATTGACAGACATCCTGAATGCGCTGTGAGCAGGACAACTTACTTCTGAGCACCTAACGGTGTTACTGGGCAAAATTAACAATGAAGCAACTGGTGACTTCTCAATAGGGAAGGCTCTGCACATCTACCCAACAAATCAGCAAGTAGGTGATCATAACAAGGCAGTCCTAGAACGCTTCAGAGGCCAAAATGCACAAATATTCAAGATCAGAGCGCAGGACCAGCTGGTTGACGCAACACGAAACACCACAGATGTAAACATAAACAATATATTACCGGCTAATATCAACAAAACTGGAGGTTTGCTGAAGGAGCTGCAGATATTTGTGGGAGCGAAAGTGAACAGCTCAATAGGGACAATTATGCAAATCATCTGGCCCCACTTCTGCAGAACACAATTGTATGATACAGATATCCCTCAGTTGCGGTAGATTTTGGGAGAGATGGAGTTCACATAATACAACCAAAATCAGTGCAATTCCCAGCCAAACACAGCTACGGGATTGCAGAAAGAAGAATGCTTCTGCTAATACTATCATGGACCTCAACAGTGCATAAGGTGCATGGCAGCACTGTCGATTACGCTGTAGTACATCTAGGCTCAAAGCTTTTGCAGATGGCCAGGCATATGTAGCTCTTAGTAGAGTTAGATCTGGCGATGGTCTATATATTGATGACCTGAACTGCTCCAGGCTATGAGGAACTCAGCCTTGAAACAATGCGTTAGCCGAAATGAACTGAATGAGAAATTATTGTCCAACAAACATGTAAGTCACTGATCATAACGTAAACGTGCGTGGAATAAATCATAGTAAATCACATGTTGCAAGAGGCGCAGTGATATCTTTGTCGTTCCAGTAGGAATACTAATCACTCTATGAGGTGTGGGAGGTGATGGCTGTAAAGTAATAAAATGTTGTTCGTTGGATCCACATGAAACATTTGCATTTATTTTCAATGAAAATGCTGAGTATTTTTTTTTTCTTGTAGCATTTCCTTTCATGTTGGTGGTCACGCTTTTATTTTTGTAGACATGATTAATTGTAAGAAAATCCTGGTGCCTCAAAAAATTTTTTACTTTTTGGTGCATTTTAATAAAAGCATCCTCAAAAAATTGTATATTTCTTTTCTATTATTTTCTATTCCACTCTAATCCCGCAATTCAACAACCATTCACATTCTCTACACTTACTCTCCTGGAACCATTCTCTTTCATCCCCACTCTTTTATAAATATTGACTATTTACCGTTACGTACAAATTTGTTTTTCTTTTATTAAAGCAAAATTATACAAACAAAGAAACTCTGGTCCATCCCCAAAATCTTCCTCACATAATAAAAGGCACCCATTACTTGTCATACTTCGTTCAGCATCCAAATACATCACAAATTTTCCATTCACAATTGTAAACGCATTGCTCTTCCACTTGGGTTCCAATATGTTGTATAGCGTCTAGTTTTGTCTCCTTAGAGGTACCTAGTATGATGCAGACCTTTAACGATGGCTGGGGGCTACCTCAGTGATTTCTACTTATGGTGACAGCAATCAGGGCTGTAACCACAATTTCTACTGACTATCGACCACACTTCTACTGACCAGTGATGAGGACCAAGGACAGAGTGACAATGATTGAGGGCTACACCCATGATTTCTACTGAATGGCAACATGGATCAAGAGCTACAAACATGATTACTACCGACTGGTGACAAGGATCAAGGGCTGCATCCATGACTTCTACTGACCAACAATGTGGATTAAGGGCTGTATCCATGATTTTTACTGACCAACAATGAGGAATGGAGGCTGCATCCATGATTTCTACATGACCAGTGATGCTGATTGAGGGCTGTATCCATTAATTCTACTGATCAGGATCGAGGATGCATACCTGATGTCTACTAACCGATAATAAGGATTAAGGGCTACAGCAATAACAGATACTGACCGGTAACGAGGACTGAGGGTTACAACCATCATTTCCACTGACCAGGAACAACAACCGAGGACTATATCCATGATCTCTATTGACTGGCAACAAAGACTGAGGTGCTTCCTTCTAGAATGATCATGAATTACCATTTCCTGTCAGTGACAAGGTAGTCATTACAAGAGTTATATATAAAACTGCTTCTGCCCAAGTTAACTTATGGATGCAAGGTATTTATAAATTCTACCTTTCATATACTTTAAACTTTGAACTGGATATGACCTTGATATCATACTCTCCTTTAGCCCTTTGGGGTTATCCAGAGTGCATCTTCCTGAGTCAAATAAGTAGGTCCTACCATTACTACCTAAAATTCCAAATATCTTCCAATTAGGGAAACAGGAATCTAAACAGCAAAAGGGTCTTTTAGTCTCTCCCGCTGAGAGATTCATTATAAGCTTTATTTTCAGACCTTGATTTTTGGAAGCCGAACTGGGTTTTGTAGAATCCCAAATGTACTAAGCAATAGAGATTTTAAGTATTTATTCTATATGTCATTCTAGAATGCAAAGACCAATTTCTCTTTGAGAGGATACAATTAATTGAAAACTGGGCATACCCAATTTCAAGTTTTGCCATGAAAATTTTTAGCTATTCATCAAATGAAACTATATAATAATGGCGTTTTCATATCTTATTTAGGTTGAAAATTCCTCTGTCAGTGGGAAAAATACATTTGATCTTTTTTGGAATTTACTTCACTGCATCTAAATGGTACTCCAATTTAAACAGATGGTTACAAAACGGATTCTGGAATTGGGTTGAATGCAGTTTAGTGTTTACGGTAAAGTTCTGTCTTATCTTAACGGTGCTTTTCGACATTTTAGTCCCTGATGGCTCATAATCTTTAAAGCAATTCCTTGGGTTCATTCAAGTACTGAGTTTTAGAGCTAAGCTTCCATCAATTGTATCAAGTTTCAATGGATATTGTTACACCACATATGCCGCCATGCATGGCGCAGTTCGAGCTGCCGAACTTTTAGTTTTTTTTTTTAGATTAAACAAAGGGATAGGGGTATTTGGCAACTGTTATGAGAGAGTCCTATTTACTAGTAACTACAAAATGCCAGAAGTTTCCAACAAAAGCTCTTTCATGAAACTATGATAATAAGCAAAGAAGATGTGAAACTGCTGTAGCACTTACGAAAACTGTACATGCGGATGATGATGGTTTTCTAACCTGTGGTTACACATCAGATTTTGTGATGGTGTTTGACAGTCTGATACCATTTCCTCACACCTGCACCATGAGACTGAGGCAATACAACAGCCAGAAAAAAGGTGTTCAATGGGGTTTTATATGCTATTTGGCCTCTTTAAGGGGAAAGGACTTGACTGAACAGGAATTTACAGCTGTGGACATGTGGAGAAGCTAGAGCTGTGTACATGAGAGTAGATTAGAGCTGTGGACATGAGGGGAAATTACAGCTTTGGACATGATATGCGGTTAGCTCTTCAACTGTCGAGAAGGATCAGATAATTACCTGCTCTTCCTATACTTGGAGAGAGCTGTGTTTATTACCAGTGGTATCTTAAGACTTGCTAGACTTCCTTAAACTATTCAAAATTATTCATTATCCTTTTTATTTGAAATTTTATGAATCGGTAAAATGAGATTATAATTTTAGAGAAGGATTACATTCCCGAACAATTCTAATGAATATAAGAATTGGTGTGAGTATATATGTCAGAATTACCTTCCAGGTAAGCAGCAGTGAGTTGCCGTTTATGAGATCTTAAGCGAACCAAGACCTATTGTGTCTGGAGTTCCACAGAGTAGGGTTTTTGGCCCTCTGCTATTTTTAGTATATATACAAGTGATATGGTTGTTAGCCTGGAAAACAAAATTGATGCAACACTTGTGGGTGTAGTAAAATCTCACCTTATGAGAAATGAAGCTGTGCTTAGCCTCAGTCATGACAAGTAGCGAATTAGTGGATGGTGTAGTCAGTGGTGTATAAGGTTGAACTCCAGTAAAACGAAAACACTTTTGATCAGTAGATCTCATTCAGATTTTCCACCCTATCCTCTTCTTTAGGTGGATAAGACCTTGCTGAATGAGTCTGAAGCTTTAACTATTCTTGGTGTAACTTTTGATTTACATCTTACTTCTGAGGAACATCTAATGAAAGTTTCAGCAAACGCCACATGCAAGTTAGGCACTGTATGTGAGGCCTCTTACATTTATAACAGTGAAAAAATCAGTGCAACCTGTTTTAGGCAATTTGTCCTTTCTTTACTAGAGTACTGTTCTCCGATGTGGAGGTCTGCTTCTGCCAGAGATTTATGTCTTTTAGATAGAATGGTTCGTGGTGGTAGGTTTCTGTTTCCTAATATTAGCAGTTATGACTTGAACCATCGATGGATGGTCTCATGTTTGTTATAAGTTGTATTTTAATATAGATCTTTCACATTCACAGTTGATCCCTGACCCCCTTTTCCTGCCAAGAACAACCAGATTCGCTGAACAGCAGCACCAATATGCAGTAAACGTGCCTCTCTGTCGAACTTCTCAGTTCCAAAGGTCCTTTATTCCTCACACCGTTGGACTGTGGAACAGGCTCCCTGAGGATGTCGTGTAGTTGGAACTTCAGAAGTTCAAGCGAAGATGCAATACAATTCTCCTTGTTTTTTAATAATTTATTTACATTTTTATTGATTAATTTGTTCATTTACATTTTTCTTTTAATAAGTGATCTCTATTTGTATTTCCCATTGCCTTCTATTACTTCATTATAATGAACACCATATTCCTAGGAAGCTTGAATTCTAAGTCAATAACCCTTGTGGGCTTGTTCCATATGAATAAGGTTCATTTTATAAATAATAATAATAATAATAATAATAATAATAATAATAATAATAATAATAATAATAATAATAATAATAATAATGAGTGAATGAATAGGTTTTTAAAAAAATGAAAAAATTCATTGGACAGATGATTTTTAATCAGCGAGCAGAGCAACTACTAGAGACAGTAACTCAAGTATTGTTATATATTTCGAAAAATTAAGTATAAAACGTGGACTGAGGCTTCTGTTGTTAATGAACGTAATTCATTAATCTTTGGAAGAAGGCAATTTTAACTAAAAGAAAAAGTACTACATGGAAAGAAAAAGACAAGCCAAATCGTAGGAACTCTAAAATGGTGCCAAATGTCCACGCTTTGAAATCCTCGCAATTTAGCGTAAAAATGTATTTCGTACATATAGCCAAAACAACAGTGATTCAAACAACAAAAGAACATAAACTCTTTTAAAAGTTTTCGGTTACTACTCATTGAAACGAAAAACGTGTTTCCCACTTATAACAAAAAAAAACATTTCCGCATCGTTCCCACTGCCGTGCTGCCAAGTACAGGGCAGCTTTTGTTGTGGAAAAAAACAGATTAGAGAACCTTGCAAATGCGTTGAAACTTAAATGTCATTTCAGTTTACGAGATGTAGTTCTTTAAACATTACCAGTCTATCTTTCTATATATCTATCTACCTATTTATCTCTCTATCTATCTATCTATCTATCTATCTATCTATCTATCTATATATATATATATATATATATATATATATATATATATATATATATATATATATATATATATATATATATATATATATATATATATATATATATATATATATATATATATATATATATATATATATATATATATATATATATATATATATATATATATATATATATATATATATATATATATATATATATATATATATATATATATATATGTATATATGTATATATATATGTATATATGTATATATATATATATATATATATATATATATATATATATATATATATATATATATATATATATATATATATATATATATTTATATATTTGTCAATATATGTCGTGCCCCGATTCTTTCCTCTTTATAAGGGCATGACATCTAAGGTAACGTGTCCGGGGTAGGGGTGTGTGGTAATTATTGTAAGAAGGAACAAGTGATTCTTTAGAAAAACTACTAAATTCTTCCAAAATATTTAAGGTCTAGGGGGAAAATGATTAATTATTCCAGTTTTTTTCTTTTATTTCTCGCTTTTATTCTTATAGTTTCCACCCTATGTTTCTACTGGTTCGAGACTCTGAATGTTGGATCGAGAGACTTAACGAATTTGATTAAGGGGACTAATGTTCTGAGAGTTGATCACCACTACACACTTATTCTAGCGCTGTCTTTCAGTTTCTTTCTGCTTCCCCTCACTTTGGAACTCTCTCTCTTTTGCTCTGCCTGCCACTCTGTTCAACTCTGTCTCGACTCTCTATTTTCCCTGTGTCTCTCCTTATATCTGCTATTTCCCCTTGTGTCAACTATGACGTCATGTCCTGGCAGGTAGCCTACTGTTTTTCCTGAGGCAACGCCTCCACTTGCTTCATTCCAACTCTTGGAGGTGTGTTTTAAGGAATTCCCGTTGATCATTGTGTATTTTGCTCCTTGTAGGACGTCCTTAGGTCTCTGGCATTGATGGCATTTGATTGGCCAAAACAACTAGACCTGACCTGTGGGAGTGGCATATTTCCTTGGGCTCTCCTTCGAAGGAAAGGGGGTGAGGGGTGCTTTATACTAACCATATGCTTACAGCCCTTCCCCTCGGAGATCCCGTGGATTTCGACGGCACGGCCAGATGCAATTTCTCTTAGCACCTTGTTAGTACTTGTGTTCTTGAAGTTGTGGTTGGAGACTTGTTTGACAGGCGGGGAGATTTTTGTGAGTTTATGGTTCTTTCTACAGACCCAGATGGAAATAGGATATTTCCACTTTGAAAAAATACGTTTTCTCTGTTCTCTTAATATATATATATATATATATATATATATATATATATATATATATATATATATATATATATATATATATATATATATATATATATATATATATATATATATATATATATATATATATATATATATATATATATATATATATATATATATATATATATATATATATATATATATATATATATATATATATATATATATATACAGTATATATATATATATATATATATATATATATATATATATATATATATATATATATATATATATATATATTTATGTATATATATATATAACGATTTTTCCTCTTGATTTCTGCGAATATAAGTTTAAATAAAATATTCATTCCCCAATATACAGTAATTTACATTTCAAAAGAAGTACTATGTTCTTTGAAGTTTCACAAACATTCCCATGCCTTCCCAGGCAGAGTTAAGCCAATACAGGTGGCTAACGAGAAACTAATTGCAGGATTGTACCGCAAGTCATTACTGCTCTGACCTGACCCTAGTAATCCTCCCCTCAGGTGACAATTTTAGCAGCCGCTTGCTAGTAGCACACCCCTTTGAAAGTTCCTTCCATTGTTACTATTGTTCTCAATTTCCCAGTCAATCGTGTCCCTTTGCATTCTGCTGAGGTTTCTCTCCTCTCCAACTACCTGCGCTGCCATCAAGGGTCACCGTCTTGACCTGACACACACCTGCATCTCTGCCTACTAACCCTCAACTCTCCCATCTAATTGTCACCCCATTGCCACTGCTTCCTCTTGAACCTTTATCTGGCCGCCATTCAAAGACCTTTCTAGGTACCTGGCCAGATTAACGATATGCCATGCAAAGAGGACAATGGAGGACCCCATTAAGAATAGGCTGTCAGAAGTGTCAAAATACGGCCACCATCAGCACCAGCTGTGGTACATATACTGGCTCCAACAAACCCTTCGTTGCTAGTTACCTCTGAGATGCCACTCTGCTAGGAGACCCTCTGCTAGTCACCCTTACGCTGTCACGCTGCTAGTAGATCCTCTACTAGTTACTCTTAAGACATCTCCCTGCTGGCACCCACGCTACTAGTTCTCCCCAAGACGTCACTCTGGTAGTCTGCTCTCCCGACTTCACGCTACTGGACGTCCCTCTGCTAGTAGACCTCTGCTAGCCTTTCCATGATGCCACTCTGCTGATTTACCTGATGACATCCCTCTGACCAGAAGTCATCGATAGTTTACACTTGAGTCCTACTTGACATATTCCTTATGCTGCTACACTGAAGGCTGTTGTATCCAGCTGCTATCCTCTGCACGCTGATGTCTTGCTAGCCCACCATTACCCCTATAATTTGACTTATTTCCTCTATGGTAGGGAATCTTGAGTGACAACGCCTCCGCTGACGCCCTACTGCAGAAACCTGGCTTTACGAAACCTTATGTCCCATCCATGGACTAAGGTAATGTGAACGGAAGTTGTTTGTCGACCTCACCTATCTTTATCCTACCTGCTTTATAACTGTTCTCCTAATTCCTATAACCAAACCTCTTTACTCTCGTTCAGAGAGTGGTGTGATTTTGACTATGGTGGAAAGCGTGATCAATAGTGATATAATTTAGTGCTTATTTGTGTACTTGTGTTTCAGTACTTTGATTTTGCCTATGTAAATTCATTGTCCTTTTACTCGAGCCCACTCGCATGTTTTCAGCTTTCAGGATCTTGCAGATTTGTGGTTTTGAGTACCTGTTGTGTGTTATCAGCTGTAGATCAACGGTGCCATCTTCCTACCAACACAGGTGCCCCATCCAGGGCATTCTTTGGATCATCCCTTACACATATTGCTTGTTAGCCTAAGAAAGGCCTAGTGTTTAAAGATATGCAGTTTGTGGCACTTTCCTCTAGAATTTGTGATTTGAGTAACGTAAATCTCGACAGTGCCACATAGCTCCATTGTCAGCTCCTGTACATATTTCATCCTCCAGTTGCTTTAGTGAATTATACTGTTTAGTGGACACCCTAAGTTTACCTCCAATCCTTACTTTAGTAGCAAATTTTGAGTATTTTTCACTTATAACTTTTCTTTTCACAGGAGTGCAGTCACCCTCAGTCAGGTGTAGTTATCAAAGGCCATATTTAGAGGCATCTATTTATCTTCATGGCACCACGAGCGTAACACACACAAACAAACACACACACACACACACACACACACACACATATATATATATATATATATATATATATATATATATATATATATATATATATATATATATATATATATATATATATATATATATATATATATATATATATATATATATACTGTATATATATGTATATGTATATATATATATATATATATATATATATATATATATATATATATATATATATATATATATATATATATATATACTGTATATATATATATATATGTTAGAAAAAAAAAGTTAACACTATTTCTGATTCTTTGTATATATTTATTTATTTACTAATATTTTTGTTTTCATTTAAACTGGGAAATTACCTATTTTTAAGTAATTAATATCGTTTAGGTTTCTGAATCAAATGCTGATTATTTTATTGCTTTGATATTGCTTACTTAATTATTTAAATAATGGTTCTTTAAAGTTAAAGTAATAATAATTATTTAATGTTAAAATAATAATTATATTAGTTTAAATAGCTTGCCAAGCCTTTACTGCTCTTTAAAATGCAGTTAAACTACTGAACATTTTGATACTGCCTGTTTACATATTTCCTCTCCAGGAGTGATCTACTGTTCTTTACTTCACTGTTCTTTTCGGAGAGCAGAAGTCGGTACTTAATCAGCCATTAAAGGAGGTAACACATCCTACCTCCGGTCAGGTACTCATCATCCATGGCGTGACTTACCTTTTAACCGACACACATAAGCTGGACATCATCGTCATATCTTCTACCGGCTCATGACTCTACCACTTACCATTAGATTGCAGTGAATATTTACCTACATCTGCCAAAGGATTACTTACAAAGGATTACTTACAACAGCAGAAGGATTACTCACCTTCATCGCCGTGCCTCCACTTCAAAAGCATTAGGTGAGGCAAGGTTACTTTTCTTAAATTACAAGTTAAAATTCATTTATTAATTTTCTTGCATATTCATTTAAACTTAATTGATTCAGTGATCTACTCGTCTTATTAAAGTGCTCTATTCCGCTTCAATACTCTGCTCGTTTTTGACAAATAGTGTTTATTCTCAGATTGTTTGTGTTCGTACGGAGGAGAGGTTAATCGCATCCAATACCGTACAGTATATATTTTCAATTAAGGCATCGACGGCAAACCTCTTCCGAGTGCATACAGCAATAATTCTTCACGGCAGATATTGAAATCTAAAACGAACCTATGTGTACATAATTTTGCATTTTTTCGAATTTTTTAATATTGTTAAATATTTAATTTTTTTCAATATTAATATTAATTATTTGCTGTTTTATTTGAAACCTTATTTAATTATTCCCTGAAAGGATATTGAATATTCAGTTTAACATTCATTCATCATACATCTTAAATTATTTTTCTATAATATATATATATATATATATATATATATATATATATATATATATATATATATATATATATATATAATGTATTTATATATTTTACAAATTTCCTGGGGTTAGGTGATTTTTAGAGATTTTTACAGGCCGGCAACGGAAACTTTATTTAATTGGCCTTGGAGTTCCGACTTACGTAAAGGGAAATCATGAAAAACGAAGAACAAGGGATGATTTTAGGAGCGGAAGGCTCTACTTCATAAGGAGATATTACATAAATACTTGGGATAAATTAAGCAATTATATTTACAAAAAGAAAAGCATTTAGAAGGGAAAATGGGTAATTGAATTATTAAAGGGCTTGCAATGCCTGAAGATCCTCCTATTGGAATCTTGAGTAAAGGCAAGGCACAGTGAATAGGTCCCTCTGCAAGAGAGATTTACACATTACACGCCAGTAAAGGAAAATATAACACAGAATATGACTCGAGTCTGCACTGAGGGTGCCAAGGACTCAAGGAATAACTGATAATTGAACACTTTAAACTGGAATAAGAAACACTGCAAAAGGCACTGAACAAATGACACAAGGATGAGAAACAATGTATATATATACATTTAAACATATACATATGTAAAGTCACTCAAAAATGTTTTGCAACATGTTCCAGAAGTTTTCGTTCACCTAACAGTAATTTGTTCTTTTGATATTTATAAGGAAATGTAATTTTCTTATTCGACTTTGGTTATTAATCATACGGTTAACAATATAAAAAGGAATGATGAGTGAAAAATTCATATTACGAAAAATTACGAAACATTTTGAAAAATTTCACTTCAGATGATTGGGCAAAAGAGTCAAAGAAGAAACTATATTTCGAATCCAGATAAAAGCTTATTGACTAATAAAATAATATTGAATAATCATCGATGAAACTATATATAAATAAAGAAAGAAAGAATTCAACCATTATTGTTGTCAAAAACAAGAAAGAAAAAATCTTGTAACTTCGTATGTTATCGTGTGACTCCACATTCGGGCAGGAAAATTAAACTAAACTGTCTCGTCACTTGCACCGATAAAATGGGCAACAGACTACCGCACCACAATCATTACCTTGCATAAGACTAATGTCTCTATTGTAGATATTGCTCGGCAGCTTAGCGTAAATAAAACAACCATGTATAGAGGAATAAAACAACAGAGAGAACGAGGAATTATGATAAATTCATAGTAAAAAGTGGAGGACGACCCCATTGTTGCACTACTGTTAAGGATCATCATTGGATGATCACTGAAGGAGCTCCGCCTAACTCCCCTGACAAGCCGGTGTTGCCATAAAGAGAGAACATTACGCTTTCCCTTCAAGTTGCTGCTCAAACCATCCGTAACAGGCTACATGAGACCAAGATATTATTTCATCATACTCCTGCCAAGAAACACTTCATATCAGCGAAACACAAAGAATAGAAACTAGGGTTTGCGTTATAATATAACCCAGTGGCCGATGATTTCTGTAAGAATCATCTTTTGCGATGAGGAGGAGACATTCTCCACTGTTGAGTATGGTAGTCTTCTTCACTGCTGGCGTTTAGCAGTTACTAAATTAATGTTGAACTTCTTGCTAATTTTAATTCTTTAGAAACTTAGATAATAAAAAAAAAAATAGGCATTATATATTTGGTTAACTTCATAAGAGGCATCAAAATGATAGGCCTAAGTAGCAATGAAAGAAATGAGAAATTACACATGATAACGCATTATATATATATATATATATATATATATATATATATATATATATATATATATATATATATATATATATTATATATATATATATATATATATATATATATATATATATATATATATATATATATATATATATATATATATATATATATATATATATATATATATATACATATATATATGTGTGTGTGAGTGTGTGTGTATGTGTGTGTATGCTGTGTGTGCGCGCCCATTAGGATTATATTCTGTGTATTACAAAAACAGACGTGAAATCTGTTAGTCTAGTTCAGTATATTTTATAATAAGTTTCACTAGTTCACAATATACATAAGATTAGTCATTCAAAAATTTGATTAATAATAATGTGCAAGCAAATCTTTACAAAAGTCGTATTTGTTGATGTTAATAACACTAATAGTTCAACTTATAACAGTCGTAGGCCTATGTCTACAAAGTTCACACATATGAAGGAGATAAAACAACGATAGTGATGGCAGTTGGAGATGAAAATGTTAAAATATAAGAACAGCGATGACCTCTGAAGTATTATAGTAACATCCTTTAATTAAGTAAAGTATGACAACAGTAAGCAGTATCAGAAAATCCCCGTTTAAGGGAAACTGCAGGTAATTTCTCGGACCCACCACTAGAGTTCAGTTGCTTCACGCGCTTACAACTGAGTTGCCAAATAGCGCCAGATGTCGCTATTATAAGCTGTTGTCCGAAAAGTTTTGAAGTATGTTGCAAAACATTTTTGAGTGATTGTACATATATATATACATATATATACATATGCATGTATATACATATATACATATATATACACATATACATATATGCATATATATACATATACATATAAACATATATAATATATGCATACATATATACATATATTATACATATATATGCATATATACAGTACATACATATGTATACATAAATATATATATACATGCATATATACATACATACATGTATACATACATATATATACACATATATATAAATATGTATATACATATACTGTATATATACAGGGTGTTTCGAAATTACAGGCCCCTCTACAGCATAAACTAAACTTGATATGGACAAAAACAAAAGTAATTCAGAACAGATATTTATTTAATACATATATTATACATATTATACATACTGTATATATGCATATATACATGCATATGTATACATAAATATATATATACATGCATATATACATAAATACATGTAATCAGACATATATATACACATATATATACATATGTATATACATATACTGTATATATACAGGGTGTTTCAAAATTAGAGGCCCCCCTCAACAGCATAAACTAAACTTGATATGGACAAAAACAAAAGTAATCCAGAACAGGTATTTATTTAAGTTTCTCTCTAAGTATTTAATATTTTGTGTGGCCTCCATCTGCCTGTACCACAGCCTGCATTCTTGAGGGGTGTGATTTCAGCAAATCGCAAAAAAGCTGAGACTCAAACTCCATTTCCCTTAGCACTTCGTTCACCTCTCTTCGCAGGTCGTCGAGGCTTGGTATACCATCATAGTTCACTGTGCGTGCTTCAACACGATCCTTTAAGATACCACCAATGTTTTCAAACACATTAAGATCAGGGGAGCTACCTGGAAATTCACTTGATGAGAAGAAATCGATACCACTGTTTCGAAGCAGCTCCGGTGTCTGAAGAGCCTTGAAACATGGTGCCTTAGCATGCAAAAATGTGACTTCTTCAACAGATAACACATTTTCAGGATCTTTGAGGAAAGGAAATACTCCACCAGTAACCACAGTTTCTCTGAAGTATTCGCCATTCCATGACTGTCCTTTTTCTTTGATGATCCACATGAACTGTTTGGCTGTAAAACAGAGAAAAATTCCCAAACATTCAGGAAATTTCACAACTTAGTGATAGCGCACGTCATTGCTGATATCATCCAACTTTACAGCCCAAATGATGTCATTTTTATGATTTGGCTCCCTGACTGTGTAAATGAAGAATTCATCTGATGCGACAACATGGAGAAAGTCAGCTTCATCCCAATCTTTAAGAAATGAACCACAAAACCATGCACGGTCTTCTCTCTGTTGCTGAGTGATGTTGGGCTTGCTGATAACATGAAATGGCTTGATACCAGATTTTTTCAACTCATGATATACAGCACTATAACTTCTCTTCTTTCCCCTTTTTGTTTCAAGTTCAAGCGCCAAACTTATGTAAAGACTTTCTTTGTCTACTCACTGCCTCAGCTATGATGTCTTTTGACTCCTGAGAAAGGACTTCAGGCCTTCCAAGATTCTCACTCTTTTAATGTATTTAGCTATCCAGGAACGTGAAATGAAGGATGCGCCAGCATCCCTGGCCTCTCTGAAGGTTATAGCCTGGATTCGGTCAATCCATCTGATTTCTTCTGAGTCGTTAGCCATGGCTGTATCTAACTCCATTACTCAGTCTGAAAATACAAGAAATGTAAAATAAAAAAAATAGCTTAATAATAGAAACTTAAAATAATGTACTTGGAGATAGGCTACAGCAGAAAACTTCATAACTTTCCATTTGTTCTGTGGAGGGGGTGGCTCTAATTTCAAAAGACCCAGTACAAATATAAACATACATATATATACACATATACATATATATATACATATATTTACATAAATATATAAACATACATACATATACATATATATACATACATACATACATATACATATACATATACATATACTTATATATATACATATATATATATTGTAAAGAGTAGCGCCAAAATACGCTATGAAACTGTTCTCCTTTCCTGCTTTGGGTTGGTTTGAACCTTTGAAGGTCAGGGGAATAGGGGCTCAGAGAATATAATAGTTTGGGGACAGTAATCTGGCTTTGCACTGTTTTCTTTGGTACAGGGAAGTAAGATTGTTTTCTATGATATATCCGCGTCGGCGACCTGGGTCAGGACATCGCCCCCCCCCCCCTACCCCTGTCCAGAAGCAATAAAAGGTCAGGGCCAGGACAGCTCTTTCTCACACGCGGTCGCTAGTTTAAGCCAAGCAGTCACGCCTCTGCAGGCCTTTGCCCCTGCCCTCCTCTTCCGCTCGCCGCCACGTGGATCCCATCGCCGCCCTGTGTGCCCCGTGTTCCATTCCACGTGGCCTTAGAAGACTGCAAGGGGGATTGCAAGTCTCCCAAATGCGAGCTGACATTAAACGGCGGCCTTTTCATCATCCCAAGGGCGCCCTTTTCCGCCCCAATCTACGACTTGAAGAAATACCTTGGAGAGGAGGAGCTACCATTTGTCCACGCTCCCACACGTGGTTCTCGGCAGAAGACGTCGTCAGCCCTACGCCCCTACAAATGTGGTAATGTACCCAAAACGAGTTGCTAGTCACGATTACTTAGCCCTTTTGCATTTATTAATTTCTGGGCCTATAACTTTGTGTTCCCTGATATTCCTTGGTTCAAGCCAGGCCCACGTGTTCACAGCTCCTTTCCTCTGAGTCACAAGTAACGCCTCGGGGAGTCCTTTGGCGCCTTCAGTGCACCCCCGAGTAATTCAATCCCCAAATTCCAGCATTAGATGTGTAACGGGGGTCCTAATATCGTTTCAGGAAGACGCATGTAGCAGAATTATCCTTGGTCCGTGTTCCTGGCATTCCCAAGCTCCCCCCCCCTTCGGGAGGACTTCTACGGCAGTAATTTACCGTGTTTTCAGTTAATTTTCCCTTTGACCTTGTGTGCTATCAAATATAACTATTTTTATATCCACGTGTTTCACACACTTCCCCTAGTGAAGAGCCCTCCGCTCTGTGTACTTCTTTTTTTGTTTGTGTTTTATATGTCCTGGGTATCTTACAAGGCCATTTTCGAGTAAAGTAATAATTGTGGAGTCATAAGATCCACCTGCACCAGGAAACATATAAAAATGGCGACCTGACCAGTGATTCTCGTAATGATTGCATCCCCTCTTCCCTTTGTTGTTTGTGTTGCAATTTGTAAAATCAGCAATTAGCTCAGCTAAGCTGGATACGAGACAGATTACGAACCTTTGAAAAGCCAGCGCAACAGGCCAAGGAAATTCTGCGTAAGTAAACTGTGTTTATTTAGCGTAGGACGCTTTAGAAAACGTGACTAGTCCTAGGAATTTTTTTTATAGTAGGGCGCATGTCCGAGGAAAACGAGAGAGAAAATCGCCGAAACTTAGCTTTGGAAGCCTTTGCACGCGGCTTGCATGCCATTAAATTAGGTTATATAGGTGATAAATCATTAAAGGAATAGTGCGCATATTCCTCCTGTAGAAACGAGTGATTTCGAAACCGAATCATTAGATATAGGCTCGAGACCTCGACGGCAACCACGTGTTCGCAAGTCAGACTAGCATCGCTGACGCATTTATACGCCCAGGACGAAAAGGGTCAACAACCGTTGTCTCTCAGTTCGGGAAGTCCCCGGTGTTTACGCGTTCATTCATTTGGCGCAGACGGCCTTGACCGTCCATTCCGTGGCCCAGTTAGGAAAACATTTGCTTGTTTGATTTGCTTCGCTCTACCAAATTGTTTTGCATTATTGGGGGTCTGACATTATATGTTCTGTATTGTTCTGTTTTTTTCTGTGGTTTTGTTTTGTGCTGTCACTTCGGCTGCATGTGTTGCCTATCTGTTGTGATTGTGAGATGGCCCCCCCACCTAATTGCCCTTGAGAATAACACTTCTCCCATAAGTCATTAAAACTAGCGCCCTCGCTGATCAGACGTCGTTTGTGCGGAAATTCCCGGGCGCCTATATATTCTATTCTTGTCCCCAATAAATCCGTGTCGTCGGTCCGTTGGTGAGACCAATTCATTTTCCATTCAGTCCCCAAGTGAGCCCGTTTCGTCGGTAATTCGGGAGACCTAAATATATATCCCAATCTAGTCCCCAAGTAAGCCCGTTTTGTCGGTAATCAGGGAGACCAATCATTGCTAAATTCATCGTCCCCAATCAGCCCGCTTCGTCGGTAAATCGGGAGACCAATCATTGCTAACTCATCGTCCCCAATCAGCCCGCTTCGTCGGTAAATCGGGAGACCAATCATCGCTAATTCATCGTCCCCACTCAGCCCGCTTCGTCGGTAAATAGGGAGACCAATCATTGCTAACTCATCGTCCCCAATCAGCCCGCTTCGTCGGTAAATCGGGAGACCAATCATTGCTAAATTCATCGTCCCCAATCAGCCCGCTTCGTCGGTAAATCGGGAGACCAATCATTGCTAAATTCATCGTCCCCAATCAGCCCGTTTCGTCGGTAAATAGGGAGACCAATCATTGCTAATTCATCGTCCCCAATCAGCCCGCTCCGTCGGTAAATCGGGAGACCAATCATCGCTAATTCATCGTCCCCAATCAGCCCGCTTCGTCGGTAAACCGGGAGACCAATCATTGCTAATTCATCGTCCCCAATCAGCCCGCTCCGTCGGTAAATCGGGAGACCAATCATCGCTAATTCATCGTCCCCAATCAGCCCGCTTCGTCGGTAAATCGAGACCAATCATTGCTAATTCATCGTCCCCAATCAGCCCGCTCCGTCGGTAAATCGGGAGACCAATCATCGCTAATTCATCGTCCCCAATCAGCCCGCTTCGTCGGTAAACCGGGAGACCTATCATTGCTAATTCATCGTCCCCAATCAGCCCGCTTCGTCGGTAAACCGGGAGACCAATCATTGCTAATTCATCGTCCCTAATCAGCCCGCTCCGTCGGTAAATCGGGAGACCAATCATTGCTAATTCATCGTCCCCAATCAGCCCGCTTCGTCGGTAAATCGGGAGACCAATCATTGCTACTCATCGTCCCCAATCAGCCCGCTCCGTCGGGGTAAATCGAGACCAATCATTGCTAACTCATCGTCCCCAATCAGCCCTCCGTCGGTAAATCGAGACCAATCATACGTCCTTTGGAAAAGGGTACAAGATTCCCCACAGCTCTGGGAAATTAATTCTGTGTGTTACTAGCGTCCTCTCCCGCCTGCAAAATGTCGACACGGTCTCAGCAGAGCGAGGATTTCAAGTTCTTCATGTCCTCAGGGAAGGAACTCGGCCTTTCCGGGAGAGAACTAAGAGACTGGGTACAGGAGAGGATGGACGCCATACAGGCAGAACGACAGGCTCAGGAGAGACGAGAAGAAGCCTTCAAGGCAGGAACGAGAGGCAGAAAGACAGGCTCAGGAGAGACAAGTAGAAGCAGAAAGACAGGCTCAGGAGCGACGAGAAGAAGCCGCACGACAGGAAGCTCAGGAGGCAGAGAGGCTGGCTCAGGAGAGACGGAAGACGCAGAGAGACAGGAACGGGAGGCGGAGAGACTAGCCCAGGAGAAACGAGACGCAGAGAGAGACCAGCCCAGGAGAAACGAGAGGAAGCCGAGAGGGAGAAAGGGACAAGCAGTGTGCCCATGAACTCGCAATGCTGCAACAGAGTGGCCCTTCGCCTCCACCTGCCCCCCAGGGAATGAGTGCCTTCAGCCAGGCTATCACTTGCATGCCAAAGTGGACGGAGGCCGAGCCAGGTGTGGCTCGACAGCGCGAGACAGTGTTAAAGGCCTGCCCCTGAGTGCCGCCGAACTCTCCCTGGTGTTGGGCAAGTTCCTTGGAGGGAAGGCCCTGATTGCCACAGGGCCCTCCCCGCCGGAGGAGCAGGAAAATTGGGAGGTCGTACGCCAGACTATTGCCAAGGTGTACGAGATAACCCTGAACGCTGGAGGAGGCGCTGGTGCGGGCTAGTGAAGGAGGCCAATCAAACCTGGGCAGACTGGGCCTACAAGTCCGAGCATGCCCGTGCCAAATGGTTCGAGGCCGTGGGGGTTACGACCCTCAACGATGCCATCGAACAAATACAGATAGAGAACTTCCTACTCTACACCCCGCCGGCCCTCGCCACGCACATCGCCGAGAAGGAGCCCCCCACCTTAGCTGATTGCTGCCGAATAGCGGATCTATGGGACACCCATCACCCCCAGGAGAGCTCGCTGCAGCGCAAAATTACGCCACCTCCTACCTATCGGGTGCCCTCCGCCGAAGAATGGGCAATCACAGAAGCCCGCCGTGTGCAGGTTCTGTAAAAGATCGGGCATGCCAAGGAGCAATGCCGCTGTAAACCACCCGCGTCTCTCTCTTTCCCGGACAGCCCCCTAATAAGTCGCCTGCGCCCTCTGCCGGGGGCAGTGCGAAGAGATTTCAGCCAAACCTTTGCACGGAGTGCAAGGTTTATGGCCACTCTTCCTCATGGGCAAAATGCCCTAGAAATAATAAGGCAGGAACTCCCGCCGTCGCCCTGGCAGTAACGAATCCCGAGTCCGTAGGCCCTCCTGCCGAGGGTCCCATCTATGTGGCACCTCCTCGAGGTAAATACTCAGCACGCCAGGTCAAGGCATTTGATGACTCTGGTGCGCAAATTTCCCTCATAAGGAGGGACAAAGTTCCCTATGGAGCTATAATAGACCGACGCAAGCTCGTCACCATTGAGGGCATAAACGATTTTAAATGATCCTCCCTACGGTCCAACTGAGGGTCACCCAACCCCACAGAGCCAGGACCCTTCGTCTCGCCGTAGCGAAACACATTCCAGGAGGCTATGACGTCCTCCTGGGCCAAGACTTTGCGTCCCCTTTCAAGCCACAACCATTACAGGGTCCCCATCCCCCAATAAATCATCCAAATCCGAGTCCAGTGCCCGGCACGGCATCAGTGTCAGTGCCGAGGCCGAGGCCAGATCTCCCTACAGGAGAATCTCGGCCTTCAACTCCTCTGCCAGTGCCCCTTCGGCGCACTGAGCAGTGCCAGTCTCCGTCCGTCCAGACAGACGAGACCACCACCACATCGCCACCAGCGCCAGTGCCAATGTCAGTGCCTGAGCTGGTCACCCCCAAGCAAGTCGACCCCGCCCCCTCCGGCCGTCCCCTCTCTCTCGCCCGCCGCAGTTTCCTCCGCGAGCCATGATTCTGCCCCGCCTTCCTGGGCCGATGAACTCTGCGAACTGCGCCGGTTAATGTCCGAGATGGCGAACAAAATTCCTGGGTCAGTTGTCGCAGCAGCTGACCCAGATGGCACCCTTGCCGCCCTTTTGGCCTCGGCCCTCCGATTCCCCGGCCAAGGACAACGGTCCAAGGAGGAGAAGTTCACGGCGGAGTTACCACGGGTGTGGGCGATCGCAGGTAGTCCACAAGGAGCCCCGAGCTCTTCTGGCCCTGTGCAAACTTGGCATAGGGCCCCCTTCTTCATCTTTGAACGTCTTGGCACCTTTCATCCAGGAGAGGATGTCAAGGCCTTCCACTATCTTCTTCCTTTCCTTTGGAATTTCTATCCCTCATCCTTCTCTATCGATCTTTCCTTCACACTTTCCCTTACTTACCACCGCAGCGGCAGTTAACATATGGGATATCCTCCCTTTAAAATGCACTAATTATTTTATTTTGAAGCAGTAAGAGAGACAGAGTGGGAAGTGGCACGCCCTTACGCCCATCCTTTGGCACAAGGCAGGCGTGTCAACTCTTCCTGAAGGGGTCGCGCCCTTTGGGTTTCTTTTTCCCCCCCTTGGGCTGAGAGTTAGCTCTGACCGTCGTCTGTTGGCGACGGAAGTTAGATAAAGAAGTAAATCATAAATACCTCATTCTGTTATCCTTCATTTTCTACGTATATCATTTACTTTTGCATTTAATCTTTTCTTTTTTTAACGAATCTTGAGTCACAAGACTCATGCCCTTACGAATTTTAACGTTGCCTTTTAATCACCAGCGGTGCGGGCCTTTTAGTATGAAGTAATATCCTTCGTTGTTGTTCTGTGTAGTTTCCTTTTTTTAATTTACATTTTTTTTTAATTATCCCTGTGGAGAATGTTATCCTTGTCCATTTTCCCTTCATTTGTTTATCCTCCCATTTATAAGTCGAGTAGTCTATTTATAGCTTACACCCGAGTTGTAAGCTGCAGACGTAAAAATTTAGCGTCGTTAAGTTGGCGAATTAAAACCCGCGAATAATCTCTCTGCCTCACAGCTGTCAAGTTCTTGTCCCTTCAGATTAGCGTTCGTGGGAAATAGTTATGCTTGTCGAGCTTGTGAACAATTGGAGGTCGATTGAAAAGAAGAATTGAATTCTATTATTACAATTTTGGTAAAGGGGATATTATTTAATACCTACAATGTATTGTCACGAATGCCGCCTCTTCAAGGCACAACTAATAGCATGCCTGTAATCCCAGGATAGCATTAAGGAATCAGTGGGTTTACATTTGTTTCCTTTTAAATTCTGCCTTGTATGTTTTATTTTGTTGTTGTTATTTTGAAATTTTGAAGTGTTCTTTGTTTATTTTCATTTGAGCGCCTTATTACCCCAGTAAAGTAAATCGAATAAAGAATGGGTAGAAACAGTACTTAGGAAGTATTTGAGCAATAATTAATTTGCAAACAAGTTCACCCTTTTATTGTATATTCTAAATTGCACTCTGCTCCTAAAGTAAACCTTCAGTTTGTTATTGATTAGTGTGGCATCAGAGTTTTACAAATAAAGTAAAGTAAAGGTTGTAGCAAAGCAAAAGATAGAATAAAGTCGAACGTTTTTCTTCGCTCATTTTTGCTGTTGTCAATATTCGCACCCGTTTATAGGTGTGAATATTATCTTGCCAGGGGAGCTGTAAAGAGTAGCGCCAAAATACGCTATGAAACTGTTCTCCTTTCCTGCTTTGGGTTGGTTTGAACCTTTGAAGGTCGGGGTATAGGGGCTCAGAGAATATAATAGTTTGGGGACAGTAATCTGGCTTTGCACTGTTTTCTTTGGTACAGGAAGTAAGATCGTTTTCTATGATATATCCGCGTGACCTGGGTCAGACATCGCCCCTACCCCCTGTCCAGAAGCAATAAAAGGTCAGGGCCAGGACAGCTCTTTCTCACACGCGGTTGCTAGTTTAAGCCAAGCAGTCACGCCTCTGCAGGCCCTTGCCCCTGCCCTCCTCTTCCGCTCGCCGCCACGTGGATCCCATCGCCGCCCTGTGTGCCCTGCGTGTTCCATTCCACGTGGCCTTAGAAGACTGCAAGGGGGATTGCAAGTCTCCCAAATGCGAGCTGACATTAAACGGCGGCCTTTTCATCATCCCAAGGGCGCCCTTTTCCGCCCCAATCTACGACTTGAAGAAATACCTTGGAGAGGGAGGCTACCATTTGTCCACGCTCCCACACGTGGTTCTCGGCAGAAGACGTCTGTCAGCCCTACGCCCCTACAAATGTGGTAATGTACCCAAAACGAGTTGCTAGTCACGATTACTTAGCCCTTTGCATTTATTAATCTCTGGGCCTATAACTTTGTGTTCCCTGATATTCCTTGGTTCAAGCCAGGCCCACGTGTTCACAGCTCCTTTCCTCTGAGTCACAAGTAACGCCTCGGGAAGTCCTTTGGCGCCTTCAGTGCACCCCCAAGTAATTCAATCCCCAAATTCCAGCATTAGATGTGTAACGGGGGTCCTAATATCGTTTCAGGAAGACGCATGTAGCAGAATTATCCTTGGTCCGTGTTCCTGGCATTCCCAAGCTTCCCCCCTCTTCGGGAGGACTTCTACAGCAGTAATTTACCGTGTTTTCAGTTAATTTTCCCTTTGACCTTGTGTGCTATCAAATATAACTATTTTTATATCCACGTGTTTCACGCACTTCCCCTAGTGAAGAGCCCTCCGCTCCGTGTACTTCTTTTTTTGTTTGTGTTTTATGTCCTGGGTATCTTACAAGGCCATTTTCGAGTAAAGTAATAATTGTGGAGTCATAAGATCCACCTGCACCAGGAAACATATAAAAATATCCATACATACATATATATATATATATATATCCATAAATATATATATGTACATATATTCATATATATATATATATACATTATGTATACATACATTTATAGATATACCTGTATATACATACATATATACATATATATACATATACATACATAAACATATATGAATACATACATACATATATATACATATATGCATATAAATACATGTATATATACATATATATACATATATATTCATGTATATGCATATACATACATATATATGCATATATTATCCATATAGCCTATATACACCTATATTATACATACATGCATACATATATATACATCAACATACATACATACATACATACATACATACATACATACATACATACATACATACATACATACATATACATATGTATATACATATAATACATACATATATATACACATATACATTCATATATACATACCTATATATACATATACATACATATACATATATATACATACATACATATACACATATACATATATATACATGTACAGTATATATACATATATATATCCATATATATATATATATATATATATATATATATATATATATATATATATATATATATATATATGTACATGTATATACATAAAAATTTATATACAAACTATATATACATATATATACATACATATATATGCAGATATATATGCATACACACATATATATACAATATATATACATATATATATATATACACATACATAATACATATATATATATATATATATATATATATATATATATATATATATATATATATATATACAGATATTACATACATATATATAGTATATTTATATACATTATATATACATACATATCTATGTGTTTGTGTGTCTGTAAGTAAGCTACCATATGCGATCTTTTTTAGTTTTGTAAGATACAAGAAAATATAACATGCATGCAGTGAACGATGTCAAATAACCTAGGGAGGTGGGTTCGATGTCCCATCCCCAGTACTTCTGTTAAAAAAAAACAATTGAGAGAAATGGTAAGAAATCTCGTGTTATTGAATGTGTACAGATGTGGAACAGAAGAGACTAAATTTATGATAAAAGGCATGCATGTGATGATAGGTAACCCAATGGATGTGGAATATTTGTTTAAGGGAATGACTTCAAATGAATGACTGGTTAGGGTAATGATTGTTTTGTAGAGAACTCTACTTAGCATAACTGCGAAATCTTATGGTAAAATTCTCATGACAAATTGTTCATGTTACAAAATACCAATACTGTTTTAAACAAAGAAAAAATGATAATTTATAGTTTTCATGCCAAAAAAATTGGTGTGAAATTTGAGGTTAAAAGAAAAATCCTGAATACAGATTAGATGGTCCTATTTTTCGTAGTTCTGTGAGTGTCACATTGGCGTTTTTTCCTCTCACTCAAAATTTTACACAATGTTGCAATGTGAAGATGCATGGTGTTAAATTTAAAAGGTTGAGAATGATGAGAAATTTTTATGTTGGAACCAAAGTTTGTGTCAGAATGTGTAAAGCGAAGAACGGTTGGTTTATTGTGAAAGCGAGACACAAAAGGTGAGACTGACTCCATTTCATTTCAATATTTTTACTGACTGACTGATGAAAGAAATCAGGAAAGGGATAATTAGGTGCTCGTTCAAATAATAAGAAAAGTGTCATTAATGAAGTGTAGAGAATGTGATAGAGGTAGATGTTGCCGTGTAAGTTAGAGATTGTGAATAGAAGCTACACAGTTTGAAACTGCTACACTTATAAAGTTCATGAGAGCAAACGGAAACAAGAAGGAAGGCTCAACGAATGATACTACTGTTAGCGTAAGGATGCATGAAATGTTATATATTTAGTGTTGATAGCTAAAACAGGGGACCCGGAGTTAGCGAAGTGATATATGGATGGATTGTTGCTTCAAATCTGCTTTTAAAAGCAAAGATTGGATGCAGAAGGCCTATGTTGTGAATCTTTTCTGGATCGGTGTTGATATTTAGCTTAGTTTTCATAAGGTTAAGAAAGAGAAAGAGAGAAACTAGTATTAGTCGGGTATTCTTTGAAACCTCCTTAGAATACTGTAGTGCTGAAAGTTAAAGGCAATGTTATCGAAAGGAAAATAACTTTTAAGTTTTTCATCAGGACAAAATTATCTATTTTTTCTAACAATTTCATTCCTCTGTACGTATGAAGAAAAATACTGGAAAACATCCTCAAGAATATACCTATATAAAGTCAGTTGGTAGTGTGCTTGATTTTATCAGCGATGTGAAAAATCAGTAACTACAAAGTTTGAACAGCGTAACCTGAAATGTTACAGCGAAAATATCCCCAAATGTTCACTCGACAATTCCATATTAGAGAAATATCAAGAAATATAGTTTTTTGAAAGAGTATAGACTATTAAGGGATTCAGAGCCAATGAAACACGGTTTTTTCGGCAACACCTTTTTATCAAAGCATCGGATAAAGGTTAAAGATGGCAAGTGTATATTTTATAACTCTACCAAATTTTTGCAAGTATTATTTAGTACCTAAGTTCAATAGTTTTGATATTTATAGAGTAAAACGAAGTCGCCGATGCCGGAACAGAGAAAATCACATACAAGGATCCTAAAACCATTCGTGAAGTAAACATATGACGTCAGCCGTCCACCCACCAGGTAGGCAGTAATTCACTAACGCCTACACAGTCTAGGCTCCAACAAATTAGATAATGGCCAGCAGGATATGGAATTGTCCCCGTGGTTTTTAAGACTGCATTTGTGCTACGGATTGCCACTTTGTATATAAGCAAGAAGACCCTTGGCAAGATATGCTACAGCGTGAATCATTTCTATAGTGGGTAATAGTTACTTGACCACCCCAGAAGTGTGGGCAGGAGCTGTTAGACAATCTGTCTACCCACCTGGGGTAACTACGCAGGCGATGACGTATCTTAGAGGTACCTGTTCAAAGTCCCTTTTTTCGTTTTCTTTATGTCAATTCACCTGCTGACGCAATATGGAGGTAGACAAAGCTTGCCTACATGGGGGATTTAGGGGGAAGTGAGCAGACCTCTTTACCTTGGCCTTGAGACAATCCTGTTATTTTGAGGAGTGCTTGAAACCTGACAGTATCCATGAGAGCAAGGAACCAGTCATCACTGACATCATCGCTAGCGACGATGAGGACGGGGATGAGACCTCTTCCTCGAGAGTGACGATGAAGACATTTTGTAAATAAATTATGTATAGTGTTAGACGTTTTATTTGTACATCTAAAACATATTTATTAAAACACAATGACTATAACAATATGTTCCTCATTCAAACTGATTTCAATACATTTTCCTTTCCATGCATATCAATATAAAGCGTGTTACATTTGACTGATATTAAGTAGGTTAATAATAGCTTGCCCTTAAAATCTTGACTCCTACCATTACCTTTCATTTGCAGAGAGTATACGAGCGTTGTTTTGGGTGCTGTATGATATAAGTATATAAAAAAAATAACAATGGGTTACATTAGCTCTAGCAATTGAGGAAAATGAGGTATCACTGTTTTTCATTTAAACTCTACTTCTAGTGATCCTCCTGACTTGCTGCAAATAGAAGTCTATAGTGTCGAAACCTGAGGTAAAGGAAAACGGATTGTCTTTTGTATTCCCACCCTGAATAGATGTAGATCTAACAAATGAACTAAAGACTGGTTCATTATGTGGATGAATTACATACATTGAGTTATTTGTTAAGTAGAAACAATACGAATATCAAGAAAATGGAGAATTCCAAACTAACAACTTAGTCCAACAACTGCTGTAATAATGCATGAAACCCCACATAATAATAATAATAATAATAATAATAATAATAATAATTTTAATAATGATAACTAATAATAATAAATTATTGAGAATGAAAACGCAACCAAGGGGACGATGACAAAACCTTTCTCGCCACAGTGAAGAGATGTGTTCCCCGTTCGTAAACTTCTCTTCACTGTGGGTGGAGCCTCATGACGTCATAGATTAATGTCACTATTGTGTTCAAAACCCTTACCTGCGATTTTGAAGGCTCTGGCATAGGCAACACAGTTTTACTCTGATAAGTACCACAACTATTGAACTTAGGTACTAAATAATACTTGCAAAAATTAGGTAGGGTTACAAAATATACACTTGCCAACGTTCACCTTTATCCGATGCTTTGATAAAATGGTGTTGGCAAAAAACCGTGTTTCATCAGCTTTGAATCCCTTAGAAGTTGTTTTTAAGAAACAAACTAAATATCCGCTGTGAAGCAAGAGACATTTAGAGAAAATAAAACTTAAAATGCACACAGTGAACTACATTCGAAATTTTTCCTTCCATGGATTGGTTTTGTTTCATTTTATCATATCCCGGTGCATTTCATTTTATTTCCCTCACTGTCAAGTAAAAAAAATTCTCTAAGTTAGGCTGCTTTTCTGTTTTATTTCAAGGATGCCGAACTAAGATTGGCTATTATTTTCCTGCTTCTAGTTTCTATATTTCTTCATCCTTTCCTCTGTCAAGAAACAGTTATTCACCCTTCTTGGGTGTTAGAAATCGACCTTTTATCTCACTGAATATTTTCCTTCTTTTATTTTCATAGAATCTACCCATGGCATGTTGCTGACGTCCACCGAGCTTCCTATTTAGGAAAAAAAGTTGCAGAATTCCAAACCTTGAAAAAGCAAAAATTTTTTTCTATTTTCATATGCAATGTAAATAAAAATAAAAAAAGGTCTGTGAAATCTGAGTCACACGGACTGGGTAATATTTACAAAAAAATTAAAAAGTAGGAACTCTGACACCCAAAATTATTTTACATCGTTTTAAAAATAGATTCTTTCCCATTCCGTTTCAACTATATTTACTTGAATATGATGTGAAAATGTCAGCTTTGTAAACTTACAGAAGTTAGACATCTTGATGAGGAAGAAAAGTTAAGTATACCTTAGTTTTACCAGACCACTGAGCTGATTAACAGCTCTCCCAGGCTGGCCCGAAGGATTAGATATTATTTTACGTGGCTAAGAACCAACTGGTTACTTAGCAACGGGACCTAGAGCTTATTGTGGAATCCGAACCA